>NC_057806.1:9684026-9735270 GCF_018294505.1 Triticum aestivum | reverse complement strand
GTTTTGTTAGAAGATAAGAGGTACTATAGAACATACCTTACAGAAACTACAAATTTAGATCTTGAAGAATCATACCGAAAGACGTAAGGAGCAGCGCCAATACCAATACCAGGACGGTGATCTTGAAAGCCATGATCGGCCAAAGAGAGGAAGTACAGAACACTAGCTTTGGGCTTAATATCGGGTCTAGTGGCTATAAGGTTGTATGAGAGGAAGCAATGCACGCTCTACAAGTTCAGAGCGTGGATTTATAGAGAAGCACAAGTGTTATCTGTAGTATGGAAATATATCCTGGATATGCAATTTAGGAAATATTTTGATGTCAACCTTTTTGGTTTGTTTTTATTGCTTACTGCATATATCACGTGAGCTGATAATAACCTTCCTCTTATTGGTATTAATTAATTAATAAAGATTTGGGGTGGTTAACGCTGATGGCATAGGGCGATTCTAGGGATCGGTTGCTTCCCATCGGACTACATCTAGGCCGAAAATATGATTGCTTTCACCAGGACCGTGCAACGCTCCAGTCAAATGTGCAGTTTGTGAGACAGCTTGCGTGCAGGATTTGGCATTAGTTATGATTAGTTTGTTTTCAAACAACTTCTTCCTCAAATCAACGTATACCATACACCTGTCGGATGATATCTGTCGTACATATAGCGTAGTTGCTACACAGATTTCAAGCGTGGGAGTGCTTACTTCCGAAATGGAATGGCAGTGTGAACGACTGCCTTGAATCCAAAATTTTAATTTTCTTCGTCCAGTTAACCTTTTTGTTTCGGATTCTATTTTTTTATTTGTTTCCGTCAAATTGCTTCCATGGCAACTAAATAAAGATGAGTGCTTCGCTTAACTAGCAGGTAGTGCGACTGTGGGAAGCATGCCGTCGCGCCTCACTGGTTCGCCTGGGAATAGTCAAACCGTTGCAGGATTTTTATTGAACTCAACATATATTGAGTAAATTTGGCAATACAAAGCACAAGAGAGAAAAGTTAGTGAAATATAGAAAACTATTGGTAAAAGCTATATTTTAAGAGAACCCATTAGAATTTGGTTTACTTGACTATATGAAATCCAAAGAACTATCATTAAAATCAATATTTTAGAGATAACCTGAGAACTTGCTAAATTTCCGTGTGTCGCCACGGCTAACATAACAATGCACATACAAGCATGCAATTAATTTCCTCTCTATATAAAAAGACTCAAAAGGCATATCCATTTAATCTCGGTCATCGAAGCGTATCAATCCAACGACCTAGATTGGTCCATAAGCGCTCAACATGTTTAGCCTACAATTAATATCATACCATATATAGCGTAAATGCAATCACAAAATTGACGTGTAATTGATGTTCTATCTAATATAAGCATGGAATTAATTTGCTCTCTAATTGATGTCCTTCTGTCTGTCTTTTAGAAAGACAATCTCACATATATGGTGTAATTTATAAATTCTTAATTACGAAATATTTACGTGATTGAATTGAATTGGAACCTGCCAAAGCAAGCACAAAAAAAAAGGAGTGTCCGACTAGTCAATTCGATTTTTAATGGGAGGGTGAAAAAACCAGTGTGGAGGGGTGGTGGTGGGAGGTGGAGGTGGAAATAAACCATGGAGACGAAAATAAACCATGTGTACCGGACTACCAACTCCCCTATTAGCAGTAGAGATTTGTTGCACTCAACTGAAAAAAATGATCTGCAATAGTAAATTTGATGTAAGCAATACCAAAAGTAACACATGGTAACATGGTAACCCAATACATAATCATGAAAGTAGTTAGAATAAAAAAATCGGAAGTCATGCATAGAAATAAAATCTAATTACAGATACGTCTGTCGGGATATGCATATATATTCCAATTTATGAAGATACAACTCAAGTTTTTTGTGATCTAACATGTACAGTATAAACTTCTAGATGAACAGATCCTATGATAGAGATGATTTGGCCCAAGTATGTGAAATACAAACTGAAATTTGGAGAATAAGATGAAACTTCAAAGCTTAACTTGTACAAAGAACAAATACCTAACACAAAGTGCTTGTTAATTTATATTGCTACTTATTAACATCACTACCTGAGTATATGGCAGGGTAACAGGATATTAGAACCATCACTTCCTGAGGATATCTACTGGAAAGGAATTGAGGATGAATATCTTTTTTATTTTGAAGAACACTCAGAGAGCATTCTTGGAATCAACAGGGCATGAAAGCCCACTTTTGATCATAGACTGGAAATAATGTCATGTCTATATATTGTGCAAAATTGCTTATAGATGGATCTAGATCATATAACCTTCTATAGTCACTATATCAACAATAACATCCTTCCCCTCTGATATCCTTCGTTACATATTTTCTCTAATAGTCTTGTAAAGGAATGAGTAACAATCTCAACAAACTGAATGGGTAGTCAAACCAAGTGAACAATTTTTCGTCAATGAAAAATAGTAAAACCAACAAAATATATGTTGAATTTATTTCAGGGTCAGCTTTTGTTTCTAGGATTGACATTGCAGTTCTTTTGCCTCGCCCTCAAGGGTCAGTTCTTTTCAGCTTTCGTTTCTCCAGAATCAGTTTCTAAGAAACCGCCCACAGAATTAGCTGCCCATAGAATCTGGTGTCCATTTCTCTTCTGAGATTGCAGTATGAGTTTGTGGGATGAGTTGTGTGCTTAAATGTTTGTAATGTCCGTGAACTGAAATCGTGTGTTGGTTTGCTAATACTAAGTTGTATCGAACAGTTCCGTGTCGAATATGGGCACGAAAACAATTTTTCGAATCTATAGAGTCTATCAATGTAAGCCGGGCCGAACTCAGGCCTGTCCCGTAGACGTTGGGTTGGCCCAGCCTGACCCGGTATATGGCCAGATATATGTTACATGTGCAACGTAGTGTGCTTCATGTCTGGAGCGCATAGGTTGCGCCACGTTGCGAGGACAAGCCATAATATAATACAATAGAAAATTTGATTTTACTTCGAATTAGAATAGGAAGCTTACTTTTATTTCTAAAATAATTTGAGGTTTCTTCTTTATTTTGGTTTGGAGTAGTATAATTGCTCGAAAATGAGTATTTCATTGTGGAATTCTAAAATAAACTAAGACCCTTTTTAAGTACATGTCATTCTGCCAATCTTGCGCTGCACGCGAGTACACTAAACGAGCATGTGAAGTACACATATGTTGTTTCGAGGAGCACAAGTTAGTTCTGCACATGGGTACAAGTTGCGCTTGAAGAAGTTCACTGAAGCCTATAAAAACGGATCTAGTTTTGAAGATTTTAACGCAAGGCATGTAACGGTGTAAATGGTCCACACCCGGTTCAACAAATATTGCATTTTAAAACGGGATACATGAAGAACACACGAACACACAAACCACCCTTCTCCTCCCGTGACAAGAAACTAACTAAACTCTGATGGCGATAAGAGACGCACATGAGTAACGACATTCATTCCGATTAATGATTTTGAGTCCAGATGGCAACCACCTAAAATGGCTTTCGTAACATACAAAAAAGCTTCACAAGCACATATGTTTCAAGCAGTGCAGATAAACTTTTGAATTCTTTCTTATGATTTGAATGAAACCGTAACAAACACACAAAACACGCAAAATGGTAGCATGGGTCAAAGCACACGCCTTCCACCTACCACGGTCCGTATAGAGCGCTCCTCCTTTGGAAGGCAAAGACAACCATTGCATGGTGGCAGAGCTAAACTTAGACTTGCTTTGGCGGTGCAGGAGCAATAGCGTTGCAACCGTCTTTAGATGTCGTTGGCACCAGAGGAGGATTACTGCCAATGTATGCTTAGTAATGGTCCTTTTTCCGAACTAGGCGGTATGAGGCAACCTCAAGGGCGGCAACTACAAGAAACAAAAACGTCGCGATCACGAAAATTGCGACACCTCCGACAATCCTAGCGTTCCCGACAGTTTTCTTTGCAGAGCCTTCAAACCCTAACATGGCGCCTGTCAGAAATAGTAGCACTGCTATGATCGCAAGGACCCTGAAAGTGTAGACGCATGGCGTAGAGACCATATTAATTATACAAGTTAAATGAACAAGCCACCAAGTAGATATCGATTATGTATTTAAGTTCAGTTTTCAAATTCTAAGAGAAATGATAAAAGAACAATGAATTCTAAAGCTCTCGGGCCACGCCACCACTTAGCACACCACGGCATTAGACTAGCATTAATTGTAGCATTAATTTTAATGATGATATTTTCCTCGATTAGCGAGAAAAAGCAAGCCGGATGTCGAGTTGTGAATAACCAAATTATTTATGTACCATGAGATGATGAAGAAGACCACCGCGGCAATGCGCTTGGCCCCCTTAGCTATCCGCCACGCCCCACAACAGCAGATGGCCATGCTGGCAAGAATCTGCGTCATCAATGCCAACACGGCTGCTACCATGCCGCATGTCATCGCCGGCGATTGCCGGTACGTAGAGAACTCGCCATGGTCATCTTGATGATGTTTCTGCCTGAATGAATGCACAACGTTAAGAAGAATTAACAATATTATTATCAACTAGATTATGCTTTGCCAAAGTTTTTATTTTGAAATCTTGGCCGAAGGTTAGAGTGAGAAAGAGATACCATCTGGCAGGTTACAATGACAGAGACGTAATATCTAGCGTGCGATGTGTGCATACCAGCGCCAAGAGAACCGCGCTGATGACTCCGAACACGATCGTCATCACAGCGAGGATGCTGGTCACTACTAATCGGAGCAGATGAGTTAAATAGTACATTGCCACACGCATATAGATAGACAGAGATGAACAAGTGCATGAATGCAAGTATGCAACGTTAGCTCGAATAAGTTACCCGAGGACGGGCAACCTCTTGCATGAAGATTGTCACCCGCATTGCTCCATTTCGTGTAAGCTATATAAAGTTGGTAAATGTATAATTTCTTTCCGTAATAATAAGGTAAGGATTGACTCCGTGAGTTCACTGTCACAATACGCTTATTTTCGTAATTTTACGCTTTCAGTTTGAATTTAAAACATATTCAAGATGGTACTAAATTTTGTCTCTGCAATATCTGGCTTTTTCTGAAATCAACCCGCACTCCTATTGTTCAAGTTAACCAGATGGTTAGAGGGACTGTGGTATCACCAGCCCATCAGGGTTCAAATCCTGTTGCTCGGATTTATTCCTAGTTTTATTTCAGGATTTCCGGCGATGCACATTCCGTGGGAGGAGACGTTCCCGTCGACGACGAGGCGCCTATGGTGACTTCATAAATCTCAAGATGATATGTCGGCTCAGTCTTTCGGAGGAGCTCATAGGGGTAGATTGTGCATGTGTGCGTTCATAGGAGTGAGTGTATGCACGTGTATATGAGCGCTTGTGTCTGTACTGATGTTCAAAAAAAAAAAGTCAACCAGACGGTACGGGGAACAGAAAAGAAAAGAAAAATCCCACCCAGACGAGCCACGACCTTGCCTCCAGCACGCCGCCACCACCGGCCACTGCCCCTCCGCTGTGTGCCGCCACCACCGGCTCACGCCCCTTCGCCGCGCAGCGTCCTGGTCGCCGCCGCCGGCCTTGCATCACCTCAACGTCTGACACTCGAATCTCGCAGGCCCACCGCACACTTTCTCCCTTGCCAAGTTCGTCCAGGCGGCCGCCATACTCGCCGCCTTTGCAGACATCCCCTGTGGCGCCAATCTCAAGAGCCCCGACAACTTCTCCGACAGCTCGATTCCGTGCATCCTGACTCGATTACTTCAAGGAGGAGGAGGATGACGATGAGGTGGAGCTCCTGGACATGGCCGCATGTCCCCGAGATGTCTGCAGCAACGGTGGCCTCTCGTGCACGCGAAGGTCTATGTGAAGGCGGAAATTTAGTTCGACCTAACCTCGAGGTGCCGGCCTCCCCAAGTTCCTGCTGACGGTGGCCTCCCGAAGCTCCTGCCGGCCTCCTCCCCGAGCCCCAAGCACGAACAAAGTACCGTATTGCACACCTGGAAGTCACCCAGCTGTTGGATTAATTATGCATCTATGGGATGCCATTAGCAGGATCAAATTGCATCTAGATCACCCAATAACCATGAACAGAGAAGGGATCAGAGGTTCTTTACATGTCACAAAAGTGGACATGATCGCCTGCTCGATGCAGGCGTGATGAAGGGGTGTCGTAGTCGAGGTAGAAGTCCTCCTCAACGTCCTGCTGCCCTCAGGACGCCATCGGCACTGTCCAAGGACGAAAGCGGCGGCTGGAGTAGGTCTTCGCGTCGTTGCAGTGCTCCCCCTAATCGGATGGGGTGAGAGAATATCGGGAGGGGAGTAAAACCGTACGAGAATTGTGATCGCGCAGGCTGCCAACCCTCTCCCGTACCCCCATTTTATCTAGCGCTGGTGACAGAGGACCTAAACCGTCAGTTGGTTTGGGTGCCCCGATCAGGGCGCCTCAGTTGGGATAAAAGCCCACGTACGTTGGTGTGTGGGGCCATTTTATTTAACGTTATCTTTCCTTCCTTTTTTTTGTTAGACTAGTAGATCTAACTGGTCTATTTAAGCTGTCAGATCAAACCAACATTCTCCCCATTGATCGTTAGGCTTAACTTCATTCGCCCATTCTACATAGGAATGATGTACCAAAGTGAGGTGTTACAACAGCTCGAAACGCCATGGAACCTCAACACTTATAGCACACCCGCCTATTTCGAAATGGAAAACATTTTGCTAATTGGGGAGTGGTTTATCTTAATGGTCCTCTTATTCCAGAATCTTAAGGCTTCTGGTAGTCCCATGCCGGCAACATGCTCACGGAAAATACTGGATGGTAAGCCTTTTGTTAGCGGATCCGCAAGCATATGCTTCGTTCTTATATGTTTAACATCAATTGTTTGATCCTGGATTCTATCTTTCACAACATGATACTTTATGTCAATGTGTTTGGTAGCATCACTTGACCTATTGTTACTCATATAGAAAACTGTGGGTTCATTATCGCAGTATAATAAAATTGGTTTAGATATGCTGTCAACCACTTTAAGTCTGGGAATAAAATTCTTTAGCCATACAGCCTGCCCGGTGGCCTCATAACATGCTACAAATTCTGCTTGCATCGTAGATCCAGCAGTTAACGTTTGTATGGAGCTTTTCCACGATATAGCTCCTCCCGCGAGTGTGAATATATAACCTGATGTGGATCTCTTACTATCCACACACCCGGCAAAATCAGAGTCTGAATAACCAACATTTCTAGGTTATTAGTTCTTTTATATGTAAGCATGAAATCCTTAGTTCCTTGCATATAACGCAAGACTTTCTTTGCGGCCTTCCAGTGGTCCGATCCTGGATTTGATTGGTATCTGCCAAGCATCCCGGTTACAAAACATAAATCTGGGCGTGTACAAACTTGAGAATACATGATGCTTCCGACAACTGAAGCATACGGAACCGACTTCATCTGATCAGTTTCATATTGATTCCTTGGACATTGAAATGTCCCAAACTTATCGCTCTTAACTATAGGAGCAGGTGAGGATGAGCACTTATGCATATTGAATTTTTTCAGTACTCTCTCAAAGTATGCCTTTTGAGATAGTCCTAACATTCCTCTGGACCTATCTCGATGAATCTCGATGCCGAGGACATACAAGGCTTCACCAAGATCTTTCATATCAAAACTGGATGACAGAAAATTCTTGGCCTCATGCAGCGTATCCTTATCGCTACATGCCAACAATATGTCATCAACGTATAAAAATGTGAACCTACTGCCTTTAAACTTAACATATATGTAGTTGTCCACAACATTTTTGGTGAAACCAAAAGTTTTGATAATTTTATCAAACTTGAGGTACCACTCTCTTGAAGCTTGCTTCAACCCATAAATTGATTTTTTTAGACGACATGCTAAATGTTCCTTCCCTTCCACAACAAAACCTTCTGGTTGAGCCATGTAAACGTTTTCTTTTAAGTCACCATTCAGAAATGTCGTTTTAACATCCATTTGGTGTAGTTCTAGGTCGTAATGAGCTACTAATGCCATTATGATTCTGGAAGAATCCTTAGTTGACACAGGAGTGAAGGTTTGCTTATAGTCAATTCCTTCTCTCTGTGTATACCCTTTTGCCACTAGCCTTGCCTTGAACCATTCGACATTCCCTTTGGAATCATACATGGTTTTGTAGATGCACTTGCAGCCTACTCTCTTAGCTCCATCGGGAACTTCTACTAAGTCCCAAACATCGTTTGAGGCCATAGATTTTAGCTCGTCTTCCATGGTAACTAACCACTTGGACGAATTTTTGCTTTTAATGGCTTCCTTATAGGAGGTTGGATCCTCCACCTTTCCCAGATCATTCATATCCTCAATCATGAAAGTGACATAGTCATATGATATGGCTTTCTTCCTTTCACGTTGTGGTCTACCCACGGGAGGAGGTGGTGGTGGTACATCATCATTTTGAGGATCATTATTTTCTTGGTAGTCCTCATTTGTGTTTGAATTTTCATTATTAGTCTCCAGATCATCAGCTGACTGAGAAACTGAACCATGAGATTCAGGATCATCAGATGTCACATTTCTTCGTATTGGGAAAACAATCTCTTGGATAATCGGGGATGGTGCACAAACCCGCTTCTCCTCAAGATCGACCTCCCTTAAATTTGTGACCTTATTATCCTCAAAAAGTACTGCTTGCCTAGTCTCCACAAACTTGGTGGTGTGACTTGGACAAAAAAAACGATATCCCTTTCCCCTATGAGGGTATCCAACGAAGAAACAACTAACTTTTTTTGGATCCAATTTCTTAAGTTGTGGATTGAAAACTTTAGCTTCAGCAGGGCAACCCCACACTCGTAAGTAATTCAAGCTTGGTTTCTTTCCCACCCACATCTCGTAAGGTGTGTTTGGTGCTAACTTAGTTGGAGCAAGATTTAGTATGTGTGCGGCTATTTTTAATGCCTCTATCCAAAGGCTTACTGGTAAACTCGAATGACTAAGCATGCTTCGCACCATATCCATAAGGGTGCTATTGCGACGCTCGGCCACACCATTTTGTTGTGGTTCACCAGGCATTGAGTACTAAGCAATGATTCCATTTTCAGATAAGAACTTGGCAAAAGGTCCAGGAATCTGCCCATAAGGAGCATGCCTACCATAATTCTCTCCCCCACGATCAGACCGTACAACTTTAATTTTTGCGTTCAGTTGATTTTCAACCTCAGCTTTATAGACTTTGAATTTCTCCAAAGCTTCCGATCGGTCACGTATGGGATAAATATATCCATAGCGGGAAAATTCATCTGTGAATGTAATGAATGAATCAAAACCATCTACAGACTTAACATTAAGGGGTCCGCATATGTCGGTGTGAATTAATTCTAAAACCCTTGTGGCTCTTACTACTCCTTTCTTAATTGTTTTTGCGAATTTTCCTTTAATGCAGTCGACACATTTGTCTGCATCTGAGAAGTCTAATGGTAGGAGTATTTCATTTTTAACTAAGCGTTCCATTCTCCCCCTCGAAATGTGGCCCAAATGACAATGCCACAATTTCGAAGAAGTACTAACTCCTTTCCATTTCTTCTCAACATTAATTTCATCACTCACATGGATAACTGAATCATTATTGAGAGATAACATGTATAGTTGGCCTCGTCTAACACCGGGGCCTACATTCTTATTACATTTGTTCAAAGCAAATTGTTTCTTGCCAAAATGGCACTCATACATATCTTCATCTAAACAAGAAACTGAAATCAAATTCCTACTTAATGTAGGCACATAAATAACATTATTTAATCTAAGGGGGTGGCCAGTGTGTAGCTCCAACGTGAGAGATCCCACAGCTTCAACATCGTCCTCAACTCCATTCGCAACCTTAAGCTTTCTTGTTCCTCCTCTTATAGTTTGGATTGTATTGAATCCCTGCATAGAGTTAGCAACGTGAGTAGTTGCACCTGAATCAATCCACCATGACTTTATAGAAAAATCGACATAAAGAGATTCATCTACAGAAGTAATTTCATCGATACCTCTTTTGTTCATCCCTTTTAGAAAGCATGGGCAGTCCCTTTGATAGTGTCCCTCCTCTTTGCAGAAGCTACAAGCATTTTCTCTAGCAGTGAAGCTGCTAAGAGCAGAAGAAGAACTACCGGCTTCTTTACCCTTGAATGCCTTAGGGTTGAATGGCTTAGTGCCTTCTTTCTTGACTTGCTTTTTCTGAGGCTTAGGGAAACCTTGCCCGTCATGCTTTCTCTTGTTAGAGCCAACATGAAAAACATGGTCTTTCTTCTGCCTCATGATCCTCTCTTCCTCCTGGACCTTGCGGTCATCTCAGCGAGTTGCCATTTTTCCTTTAGAGAGTTATAGTTGACCTTAGTTTGTTCAAACTCTTCTAGAAGAGACTAAAGAATAATTATGACAAGAATGGCTTCACTTAAAGAACACTCCAAAGCCTTAAGTTTGGTGTAAGCATTTACCACCCTTAGTATGAGTTGCCTAACATTTCCGTCAATAGTGTATTTCTGAAAAAGCGTAGCAAAAAGCTCATGAGCATACACTTTGTCGGAGCCTTTAAATTGCCCTCCATTTCAGTGAGGAATTCTTTAGCAGTGTCTTTCTTAGGGAGTGCTTCAGAAATGTCCGGCGATATTGTCACTTTCATGATGAGAAGCGCAATATGGTTGGACTTGTTCCACTTTTCCATCTTAACATCATGGTATTTCTGTTGGGGAACGTTGCAGAAAACAAAAAATTTCCTACGGTTTCACGAACATCCATCTAGGAGTTCATCTAGCAACGAGTGATTGGATTGCATCTACATACCTTTGTAGATCACGCGCGGAAGCATTCAAAGAACGGGGATGAGGAAGGCGTACTCGACGTGATCCAAATCACCGGAGATCCTAGCGCCGAACGGACGGCACCTCCGCGTTCAACACACGTACGGTCAGCGTAACGTCTCCTTCTTCTTGATCCAGCAAGAGGGAAGGAGAGGTTGAGGAAGATGGCTCCAGCAGCAGCACGACGGCGTGGTGGTGATGGAGCTGCAGTACTCCGGCAGGGCTTCGCCAAGCACTATGGAGGAGGAGGAGGTGTTGGAGAGGGAGAGGGAGGCACCAAAGGCGTGGGTTAGAAGTCCTCCATCTCCCCACCATATATAGGAGGGCCAAGGGGGGGGGGGGCGCCGGCCCTAGGAGATCTAATCTCCTAGGGGGGTGCGGCCAAGGGGAGGAATCCCTCCTCCCCAAGGCACCTAGGAGGTGCCTTCCCCTCCTAGGACTCTTCCTTTAGGGTTTCCCCCACCCTAGGCGCATGGGCCCTAGGGGCAAGTGGCGCCCCAGCCCACTTTGGGCTGGATCCCTTCCCACTTCAGCCCATGGGGCCCTCCGGGATAGGTGGCCCCACCCGGTGGACCCCCGGGACCCTTCCGGTGGACCCGGTACAATACCGGTGACCCCGAAACTTGTCCCGATGCCCGAAATGACACTTCCTATATATAATTCTTTACCTCCGGACCATTCAGGAACTCCTCGTGACGTCCGGGATCTCATCCGGTACTCCTAACAACATTCGGGTTACTGCATATACATATCCCTACAACCCTAGCGTCACCGAACCTTAAGTGTGTAGACCCTACGGGTTCGGGAGACATGTAGACATGACCGAGACGACTCTCCAGCCAATAACCAACAGTGGGATCTGAATACCCATGTTGTCTCCCACATGCTCCTCGATGATCTCATCGGATGAACCACGATGTCGAGGATTTAAGCAACCCGTTATACAATTTCCTTTGTCAATCGGTATGTTACTTGCCCGAGATCCGATCGTCGGTATCCCAATACCTCGTTCAATCTCGTTACCGGCAAGTCACTTTACTCGTACCGTAATGCATGATCCCGTGACCAGACACTTGGTCACTTTGAGCTCATTATGATGATGCATTACCGAGTGGGCCCAGTGATACCTCTCCGTCATACGGAGTGACAAATCCCAGTCTTGATCCGTGTCAACCCAACAGACACTTTCGGAGATACCCGTAGTATACCTTTATAGTCACCCAGTTACGTTGTGACGTTTGGTACACCCAAAGCACTCCTACGGTATCCGGGAGTTACACGATCTCATGGTCTAAGGAAAGGATACTTGACATTGGAAAACTCTAGCAAACGAACTATACGATCTTGTGCTATGTTTAGGATTGGGTCTTGTCCATCACATCATTCTCCTAATGATGTGATCTCGTTATCAATGACATCCAATGTCCATAGTCAGGAAACCATGACTATCTGTTGATCAACGAGCTAGTCAACTAGAGGCTTACTAGGGACATGTTGGTGTCTATTATTCACACATGTATTACGATTTCCGGATAACACAATTATAGCATGAATAAAGACAATTATCATGAACAAGGAAATATAATAATAATGCTTTTATTATTGCCTCTAGGGCATATTTCCAACAGTCTCCCATTTGTACTAGAGTCAATAATCTAGTTACATTGTGATGAATCGAACACCCATGGAATTCTGGTGTTGATCATGTTTTGCTCTAGGGAGAGGTTTAGTCAACGGATCTGCTACATTCAGGTCCGTATGTACTTTACAAATATCTATGTCTCCATCTTGAATATTTTCACGAATGGAGTTGAAGCGACGCTTGATGTGCCTGGTCTTCTTGTGAAACCTGGGCTCCTTGGCAAGAGCAATAGCTCCAGTGTTGTCACAAAAGAGTTTGATTGGCCCCGACGCATTGGGTATGACTCCTAGGTCGGTGATGAACTCCTTCACCCAAATTGCTTCATGCGCTGCCTCCGAGGCTGCCATGTACTCCGCTTCACATGTAGATCCCGCCACGACGCTCTGCTTGCAACTGCACCAGCTTACTGCCCCACCATTCAAAATATACACGTATCCGGTTTGTGACTTAGAGTCATCCAGATCTGTGTCGAAGCTAGCGTCGATGTAACCTTTTACGACGAGCTCTTCGTCACCTCCATAAACGAGAAACATTTCCTTAGTCCTTTTTAGGTACTTCAGGATATTCTTGACCGCTGTCCAGTGTTCCTTGCCGGGATTACTTTGGTACCTTCCTACCAAACTTACGGCAAGGTTTACATCAGGTCTGGTACACAGCATGGCATACATAATAGAACCTATGGCTGAGGCATAGGGGATGACACTCATCTCTTCTATATCTTCTGCCGTGGTCGGACATTGAGCTGAGCTCAATTTCACACCTTGTAACACAGGTAAGAACCCCTTCTTAGACTGATCCATATTGAACTTCTTCAATATCTTATCAAGGTATGTGCTTTGTGAAAGACCTATGATGCGTCTCGATCTATCTCTATAGATCTTGATGCCTAATATATAAGCAGCTTCTCCAAGGTCCTTCATTGAAAAACTCTTATTCAAGTAGGCCTTAATGATGTCCAAGAGTTTTATATCATTTCCCATCAAAAGTATGTCATCTACATATAATATGAGAAATGCTACAGAGCTCCCACTCACTTTCTTGTCAACACAGGCTTCTCCATAAGTCTGCGTAAACCCAAACGCTTTGATCATCTCATCAAAGCGAATGTTCCAACTCCGAGATGCTTGCACCAGCCCGTAAATCGAGCGTTGGAGCTTGCATACCTTGTCAGCATACTTAGGATAGACAAAACCTTCCGGCTGCATCATATACAATTCTTCCTTAAGGAAACCATTAAGGAATGCCGTTTTGACGTCCATTTGCCATATTTCATAATCATAGAATGCGGCAATTGCTAACATGATTCGGACGGACTTCAGCTTCGCTACCGGTGAGAAAGTCTCATCGTAGTCAACCCCTTGAACTTGTCGATAACCCTTAGCGACAAGCCGAGCTTTATAGATGGTCACATTACCATCCGCGTCTGTCTTCTTCTTAAAGATCCATTTATTTTCTATGGCTCGCCGCTCTACGGGCAAGTCAGTCAAAGTCCATACTTCATTTTCATACATGGATCCTATCTCGGATTTCATGGCTTCTAGCCATTTGTCGGAATCCGAGCCCGCCATCGCTTCTTCATAGTTCGAAGGTTCACCGTTGTCTAACAACATGATTTCCAAGACAGGGTTGCCGTACCACTCTAGTGCGGAACGTGTCCTTGTGGACCTACGAATTTCAGTAGAAGCTTGATCAGAAGTATCTTGATCATCATCATTAACTTCCTCTCTAGTCGGTGCAGGCACCTCAGGAATATTTTCTTGAGTTGCGCCATTTTCTGGTTCAAGAGGTAATACTTCATCAAGTTCTACTTTCCTCCCACTTACTTCTTTCGAGAGAAACTCTTTCTCTAGAAAGGATCCATTCTTGGCAACAAAGATCTTGCCTTCGGATCTGAGGTAGAAGGTATACCCAATAGTTTCTTTAGGGTATCCTATGAAGACGCATTTTTCCGATTTGGGTTCGAGCTTTTCAGGTTGAAGTTTCTTGACATAAGCATCGCATCCCCAAACTTTTAGAAACGACAGCTTAGGTTTCTTCCCAAACCATAATTCAAACGGTGTCGTCTCAACGGATTTCGACGGAGCCCTATTTAAAGTGAATGTGGCAGTTTCTAAAGCATAGCCCCAAAAAGATAGCGGTAAATCGTCAAGAGACATCATAGATCGCACCATATCTAATAGAGTGCGATTACGACGTTCGGACACACCATTACGCTGAGGTGTTCCAGGCGGCGTGAGCTGTGAAACTATTCCACATTTTCTTAAGTGTGTGCCAAACTCGTGACTCAAGTATTCTCCTCCATGATCTGATCGTAGGAACTTGATTTTTCTGTCACGTTGATTCTCAACCTCACTCTGAAATTCCTTGAACTTTTCAAAGATCTCAGACTTGTGTTTCATTAAGTAGACATACCCATATCTACTTAAGTCATCAGTGAGGGTGAGAACATAACAATAGCCACCGCGAGCCTCAACACTCATTGGACCGCACACATCAGTATGTATGATTTCCAATAAGTTGGTTGCCCGCTCCATTGTTCGTGAGAACGGAGTCTTGGTCATTTTACCCATGAGGCATGGTTCGCACGTGTCAAATGATTCATAATCAAGAGACTCTAAAAGTCCATCAGCATGGAGCTTCTTCATGCGTTTGACACCTATGTGACTAAGGCGGCAGTGCCACAAGTATGTGGGACTGTCATTATCAACCTTACATCTTTTGGTACTCACACTATGAATATGTGTAGCATTACGCTCGAGATTCATTAAGAATAAACCATTTACCATCGGAGCATGACCATAAAACATATCTCTCATATAAATAGAACAACCATTATTCTCAGATTTAAATGAGTAGCCATCTCGAATTAAACGAGATCCTGATACAATGTTCATGCTCAAACTTGGCACTAAATAACAATTATTGAGGTTTAAAACTAATCCCGTAGGTAAATGAAGAGGCAGCGTGCCGACGGCGATCACATCGACCTTGGAACCATTCCCGACGCGCATCGTCACCTCGTCCTTCGCCAATCTCCGCTTATTCCGCAGCTCCTGTTTTGAGTTACAAATGTGAGCAACCGCACCGGTATCAAATACCCAGGAGCTACTACGAGTACTGGTAAGGTACACATCAATTACATGTATATCACATATACCTTTCGTGCCGGCCTTCTTGTCCGCTAAGTATTTGGGGCAGTTCCGCTTCCAGTGACCACTTTGCTTGCAATAAAAGCACTCAGTCTCGGGCTTGGGTCCATTCTTTGGCTTCTTCCTGGCAGCTTGCTTGCCGGGCGCGGCAACTCCCTTGCCGTCCTTCTTGAAGGCTTTCTTACCCTTGCCCTTCTTGAACTTAGTGGTTTTATTCACCATCAACACTTGATGTTCCTTTTTGACTTCTACCTCTGCTGATTTCAGCATTGCAAATACTTCAGGAATGGTCTTTTCCATCCCTTGCATATTGAAGTTCATCACAAAGCTCTTGTAGCTCGGTGGAAGCGACTGGAGGATTCTGTCAATGACCGCGTCATCCGGGAGATTAACTCCCAGCTGAGTCAAGCGGTTATGTAACCCAGACATAGTGAGTATGTGCTCACTGACAGAACTGTTTTCCTCCATCTTACAGCTGAATAATTTGTCGGAGACTTCATATCTCTCGACCCAGGCATGAGCTTGGAAAACCATTTTCAGCTCTTCGAACATCTCATATGCTCCGTGTCTCTCAAAATGTTTTTGGAGCCCCGACTCTAAGCTGTAAAGCATGCCGCACTGAACAAGGGAGTAGTCATCGGTACGTGCCTGCCAAGCGTTCATAACGTCTTGTTCTGCAGGGAGAACAGGTGCGTCACCTAGCGGTGCTTGTAGGACATAATCTTTCTTGGCAGCTATGAGGATGATCCTCAGGTTCCGGACCCAGTCCGTGTAGTTGCTTCCATCGTCTTTCAGCTTGGTTTTCTCTAGGAACGCGTTGAAGTTGAGGACTACGTTGGCCATTTGATCTACAAGACATATTGTAAATATTTTAGACTAAGTTCATGATAATTAAGTTCATCTAATCAAATTATAATGAACTCCCACTTAGATAGACATCCCTCCAGTCATCTAAGTATAACATGATCCGAGTTAACTAGGCCGTGTCCGATCATCACGTGAGACGGACTAGTCAACGTCGATGAACATCTTCATGTTGATCGTATCTTCTATACGACTCATGCTCGACCTTTCGGTCTTCTGTGTTCCGAGGCTATGTCTGTACATGCTAGGCTCGTCAAGTCAACCTAAGTGTTTTGCATGTGTAAATCTGTCTTACACCCGTTGTATGTGAACGTTAGAATCTATCACACCCGATCATCACGTGGTGCTTCGAAACAACGAACTGTCGCAACGGTGCACAGTTAGGGGGAACACTTTCTTGAAATTATTATGAGGGATCATCTTATTTACTACCGTCGTTCTAAGCAAACAAGATGCAAAAACATGATAAACATCACATGCAATCAAATAATAATAGTGACATGATATGGCCAATATCACATAGCTCCTTTGATCTTCATCTTGGGGCTCCATGATCATCTTGTCACCGGCATATGACACCATGATCTCCATCATCATGATCTCCATCATTGTGTCTCCATGAAGTTGCTCGCCAACTATTACTTCTACTACTATGGCTAACGCGTTTAGCAATAAAGTAAAGTAATTTACATGGCGTTTCTCAATGACACGCAGGTCATACAAAAAATAAAGACAACTCCTATGGCTCCTGCCGGTTGTCATACTCATCGACATGCAAGTCGTGATTCCTATTACAATAGCATGAACATCTCATACATCACATATATATCATTCATCATTCATCACAACTTTGGTCATATCATATCACAAAGCACTTGCTGCAAAAACAAGTTAGACGTCCTCTAATTGTTGTTGCAAGTTTTACGTGGCTGAAGTAGGGTTCTAGCAAGAACGTTTTCTTACCTACGTGAAAGCCACAACGTGATTTGTCAACTTCTATTTACCCTTCATAAGGACCCTTTTCATCGAATCCGCTCCAACTAAAATGGGAGAGACAGACACCCGCCAGCCACCTTATGCAACTTGTGCATGTTAGTCGGTGGAACCGGTCTCACGTAAGCGTACGTGTAAGGTTGGTCCAGGCCGCTTCATCCCATAATACCGTTGAAGCAAGATAAGACTAGTAGCGGCAAGAAAGTTGACAACATCTACGCCCACAACAAATTGTGTTCTACTCGTGCAAAAAGAACTACGCATAGACCTCGCTCATGATGCCACTGTTGGGGAACTTTGCAGAAAACAAAAAATTTCCTACGGTTTCACCAAGATCCATCTAGGAGTTCATCTAGCAACGAGTGATTGGATTGCATCTACATACCTTTGTAGATCACGCACAGAAGCGTTGAAAGAACGGGGATGAGGAAGGCGTACTCGACGTGATCCAAATCACCGGAGATCCTAGCGCCGAACGGACGGCACCTCCGCGTTCAACACACGTACGGTCAGCGTAACGTCTCCTTCTTCTTGATCCAGCAAGAGGGAAGGAGAGGTTGAGGAAGATGGCTCCAGCAGCAGCACGACGACGTGGTTGTGATGGAGCTGCAGTACTCCGGCAGGGCTTCGCCAAACACTATGGAGGAGGAGGAGGTGTTGGAGAAGGAGAGGAAGGCACCAAAGGCGTGGGTTAGAAGTCCTCCATCTCCCCACTATATATAGGAGGGCCAAGGGGGGGGGGGCGGCCCTAGGAGATCTAATCTCCTAGGGGGGTGCAGCCAAGGGGAGGAATCCCTCCTCCCCAAGGCACCTAGGAGGTGCCTTCCCCTCCTAGGACTCTTCCTTTAGGGTTTCCCCCACCCTAGGCACATGGGCCCTAGGGGGAAGTGGCGCCCCAGCCCACTTTGGGCTGGATCCCTTCCCACTTCAGCCCATGGGGCCCTCCGGGATAGGTGGCCCCACCCGGTGGACCCGGTACAATACCGGTGACCCCGAAACTTGTCCCGATGCCCGAAATGGCACTTCCTATATATAATTATTTACCTCCGGACCATTCCGGAACTCCTCGTGACGTCCGGGATCTCATCCGGGACTCCAAACAACATTCGGGTTACTGCATATACATATCCCTACAACCCTAGCGTCACCGAACCTTAAGTGTGTAGACCCTACGGGTTCGGGAGACATGTAGACATGACCGAGACGACTCTCCGGCCAATAACCAACAGCGGGATCTGGATACCCATGTTGGCTCCCACATGCTCCTTGATGATCTCATCGGATGAACCACGATGTCGAGGATTCAAGCAACCCCGTATACAATTCCCTTTGTCAATCGGTATGTTACTTGCCCGAGATCCGATCGTCGGTATCCCAATACCTCGTTCAATCTCGTTACCGGCAAGTCACTTTACTCGTACCGTAATGCATGATCCCATGACCAGACACTTGGTCACTTTGAGCTCATTATGATGATGCATTACCGAGTGGGCCCAGTGATACCTCTCCGTCATACGGAGTGACAAATCCCAGTCTTGATCCGTGTCAACCCAACAGACACTTTCGGAGATACCCGTAGTATACCTTTATAGTCACCCAGTTACGTTGTGACGTTTGGTACACCCAAAGCACTCCTACGGTATCCGGGAGTTACACGATCTCATGGTCTAAGGAAAGGATACTTGACATTGGAGAACTCTAGCAAACGAACTATACGATCTTGTGCTATGTTTAGGATTGGGTCTTGTCCATCACATCATTCTCCTAATGATGTGATCTCGTTATCAATGACATCCAATGTCCATATCAGGAAACCATGACTATCTGTTGATCAACGAGCTAGTCAACTAGAGGCTTACTAGGGACATATTGGTGTCTATTATTCACACATGTATTACGATTTCCGGATAACACAATTATAGCATGAATAAAGACAATTATCATGAACAAGGAAATATAATAATAATGCTTTTATTATTGCCTCTAGGGCATATTTTCAACAATTTCTTGAGTTCTGCATACCCTGTAGCACCTGCCACAGGTGCCACAGGTTTTTCTTCCCTCAAGACATAGTCAAACTCATTACAACCCAAACATAATTCGACTTGGGACTTCCAACGAGGGAAGTTAATCCCCGTAAGTGGTTCGATCGTGTCGGACCGGAATGGAGCGGAAGCTGAAATCGTCATAAAAATTCATAAGTAAACTTGCATGATTATAAGTTTACGTTGGTAAATAAACAAACATTCCAAGTATTTAATTTCAACTCCATGTCAAAACACCGTTGGGCAGAAAAACATGGAATTAAAACATAAGAGGGGATGACTCATAATAATAAAACAACGTTGGTCCGAATTAAAAGTAGAGTCATTTCATTCTCAATTTGAACATCAACATAAAAAAACACTATCATTATTTGATGTCTAAAAAGGTTCATCATGAAAAAACACATAATAAATCCTAAATAAAATATCTCGTTGGTTCAATTTTACCCAGAATAATAATGTGTTTATTATATTTTTAGGCATTTTCTGGTTTAAACAGTGGAAAACATAATATTTATTAACTTATTCGCACTGTAAAAAGAACAGAAAAAAACGCGACATTGATTTTGGCCCGAAATACCCCACAGTTACACGTAAAAGGTCCAGCCCAGCAGCAAAATACATCAAAAAAACTTTTAGCTGGACTGTTGCAACCTGGGCCGCAGCCCACGATCAAAATTGGCCCATTGAGCGCCCGAAGGCCCGAGCCGGTGCTCCGCGTCGCTGTGAGTCGCCCGATCGAATCGGACGGTCAGCTTAGCATGTGGTCGGAACAAAACTACCGCACAGAGCCAAACCTAGGTCATTCCTCCCCCTTCTCCCCCGCATTTCTCGCTCCCGAGAGCGGCGACGGCGTTCAGCGGCGGCTCGAGGCGCACCGGCCATGGCGGCGCGGCGGCTGCGCTCGTCGGAGGAGGGTACATCGGAGTCATTCCCGCGCGCTTCTCCGTCGAGCGTGGCTCCGGCGCCCGTGCGCATGGCACATCAAGGGGGCAAGAGGGGCGTCGACCACCGCGTCATGAAGGTTAGCATTAGATCTTAACTTAGATTAATTAAAATTGATGAACATAGGTGGCAGTACTGATCCGTAGCAAATTGGAATTAAAACATCATCAACAGTGGGCAATTGACATCAACATCCAAAACAGTAGCAATCAAACTTGATCTACGGAGGGCCTAAACTTGAGATTGATTTACTGATCATGATATAGGGATCTAAAAGCAATCAAAATTGACGACTAATACCATTATTGGATTAATTATGCATCTATGAGATGCCATTAGCAGGATCACATTGCATCTAGATCACCCAATAACCACGAACAGAAAAGGGATCAGAGATTCTTTACATGTCACAGCATGGACATGATCGCCTTCTCGATGCAGGCATGATGCAGGGGTGTCGTAGTCGAGGTAGAAGTCCTCCTCAACGTCCTGATGCCCTCAGGACGCCACCGGCACTGTCCGGGGACAGAAGCTGCGGATGGAGTAGGTCTTCCCGTCGTTGCAGCGCTCCCCCTGATCGGATGGGATGAGAGAATATCGGGAGGGGAGTGAAACCGTACGAGAATTATGATCGCACAGGCTGCCAACCCTCTCCTGTACCCCTTTTATCTAGCGCTGGCGACAGGGGACCTAAACCATCAGTTGGTTTGGGTGCCCCTGATCAGGGTGCCTCAGTTGGGATAAAAGCCCACGTACGTTGGTGCCTGGGGCCTTTTTCTTTAGAGTTATCTTTCCTTCCTTTTTTTGTTAGACTAATAGATTTAACTGGTCTGTTTAAGCCGTCAGATCAAACCAACACCAGCTACTCCCTGTAAGCCAAATCCCCTTTTGAAATTGAGCAATTGACCAAATTAACTAGGAAACCTTGACACACGCTTGTGTCCAATAGCTCGATCTGCTGGTGCTAGGAGGGGATTACCATTAGAGCTGCAGCCGGCGCTGAGCACTCATAGTTTCAGGTTATTATTTCTTAGTTAATTTGGTCGAGATGGATGTGGCTGATTCGATTGGAACAAATTCTTGCAGTCTGTAAACCAGTTTATGCCTCAAATAACACGTAGATCTATTGATTGATTCCTTATATCAACGCACTGAATGGGCTCAGAAACGGAGAAGTGCCATGGTGTACTGTGGGTTTTAGCCTTTCGTGAGATGCATAGTTCATCAATGTTCTGTACTATTGGAGCAAGCTTTTCATCCATAAATTCTAAGGTCACTTACCTTCTCTTTCTTTTCATCTGCAATTTTATGTAATGCGCGAGCCCTTTCTTCAAAGTTTTTTGCTAATGTATGAGCCCAATCTAAAATTAATTAGGCTAATGGTGAGTGTTTTAGTTTCCTAGATGGTGATGCTTCTGTTATCAGAATGATGTGCTTTCTATTTTAATGTCTAGACTTGGTTTCATCTTTGTTCACAAGGTGAATACCACTAAATCTTTATACATTAACATCCCATGCATATATATCTCACTACTTTATAAAGCACCTGCATGAGTACAGAGCTCACGTGGAAGCTTGGACAAAAGTAAGAAGTGAACCGAAGGCTTGAAATTGCAAGAAGCAACCTGCTTTGATTCAAATAATTTTGGCACTTTGCCCGTCTATTAGGAGAAATCTCTGCCAATTAATTTCTCCAGTATGCAGCCATGCTATTTGATTAGTCACTACTAGGAAAAGGGCTATAGCTAATATGGATATTAATGGCGCACCACATATGTGGTGCGCTAGTGCTAACAATATTTTTTCTAAAACTAGTAATAGCGCACCAGGGCATAGTGCGTCATTACTAATTTTAACTAGTAATGGCGCACCACACACTCCGTGCTCCACTACTAACAATTTTTTTTTCAAAACTAGTAATGGTGCACCAGTGTATAGTGCGCCATTACTAATTCAAACTAGTAATGACGCACCACAACCACGGTGCGCCACTACTAACAACTTTTTTTATTTTTTTTGCAAAACTAGTAATGACGCACCATGTAACAGGTGCGCCATTAGTAACCAGGGTTACTAATGGCGCATTGTTAGGTGGTGCGCCATTACTAACTTCCTTTGCAACCCCCCCCCCCTCTCCCCGTGGACCGCCTTTTTAATTTTAGAAAAAATAAAATAAAATGATGGAAATGTCAAAAAAAAATAGTTTTCCATGTGATATGTGGTCTAGTTGTTGGAAAAATTTACAAATATGAATTTTGACTTTATTTGCAAGATCTCTCTGGAATTTAGTAAAATGGGCATACTTTTGCATACGAACTCGGATTAAAAAGTTTTTTGTATGAAAAATCATCTACTCGAAAAGTTGCATACGAACCCCGTTCAAGATTTTTAGAATCCCCAAAAACCTAACAGAATGAAAGATACGAGGCTTTTAAGATCTAGAGGGGGGGGGGGAATGAAAAAAAAGTCAAACTTAGTAGTGGCGCACCATTTGGTAGGTGCGCCACTAGTAACAGAAAAAAGAATTTGGTTTCAAAAAAATTGGATTTTTTTTTCAAAATATGATACGTAATATGACCGGGAAGTTTGAAATAGTTTTTTAAAATTTCATCACACTCATGAACATGAACAAAGTCCTAGACATCAACAAGGTTTAATAGGATTGATATGATAGATATATCAACAAGTGCCTGTTAAGTAAGTTGGTACTGGGGTTGGATAGAACTGCGAAGTTAAGCGTGCTTGGGCTGGAGTAGTGTGAGGATGGGTGACCTTCTGAGAAGTTTGACCACAGAGTGTGATTTGACTTGAGATTAAGCATATTGACCTGAGATTAAGCCATAGTGGCGCACTTCTAGGCATAGTTAGATCATTACCGGTAAGTTACTTACAACTTTTGAAATGCTGCACACTAGGTATTCTTTTTGTGTCAGTTTATGCTTAACACTTTCTGTGAAGTACAAATGGTAAAGCGAAGAAGAATGATGCGAGCCAAAGAAGAAAGTTGAGGCGATGGTGGTGGTCACCGACGAGGAGGAAGAGCTGGGTTGCATGAGCATTGCGGACGTCCCGCTAAGCGAGTTGGAGCTACTGCACCCCTAGCCCGAGTGGAATGAGCTCATGGAGCGCCTCTAAGGGCCCGACAGCGGCGGTAGTAGGCGTTACCATTAGATCAGGAGGTAGAGGGAGGCGCCACAAGGAGTGGCAACCGAGGACAGGTAGCATCTACTGTGACAAGCAAGCTGTAGAGGCCTGCGCGACCCCTTCAATCACTTGACAGTACAAGCCTGCAATAGTGTCGATTCGGGTAGGTGTGTGGCATGGCCAAATCCTGCCTGATCTGGGCCAACCAATGGATATGTGGTACGCATTGATCTCCCAATCCAACAGGCAATACATGTCTGCAAACGGTCCTGAAAAAAGCCATTCGATAAGAAAAGTAAGTGGTTAGTTGTGCTCAATTTTCTTCTAAAAGAACAATATTTTATATGCATCATAACTAAGTTTTGTATGCTGAAGAAACTTAGAAAAATATGATGGTTCTGTGTCACTAGGCAATTCAAAGGAGACTATCCAATCTGTAATGACAGGTGGTGGTAGACACCTGGTATTTTGCATTGATGAAATGGCTTCTGTGGGACTAAAATAATGGAGAGAGTTCAGAAAAAATAAATGTGAATGGAGATTAACACCGGTTTCTGTTTTGCAGAATAGTAGTGATGCATTCTCTTCCGACATGCTCCAAATGATGGTTATTTAGCAGGATTGGTAAGACAAGCTTCTGGAGATTGGTTTCTCATGCAGCTCCTTGTGATGTTGAAATTAGTGCATCGTTCATTTCTTTCCTTGCTTCCTGTAACAGTGAACTACGGCATAAGCTTCTCTGAGCAGCTTTTTATGGTGTTTCCGTCTTTTAATTTCCCAGCAATTGTGTCAAAGTACCAACCTCAGAGTTGAAAGTGAGAGCCGCAGTTTTTTTTTCACGGATCAAATAGGAATCACTACCACAGTACTGGCCTAACTTTCGTACTAATGCCTAAATCAACCGCCTGGGAAGAAGTAACATCATCCTTATTTTCTAGGTACATCTATTTCATCGATCGTTATATCTTCCTTTATTTGTAACTCAATATGGATATTATGCTGACAAGTAGGCTATTACAGTACAGGTGGACAATTTTTTGACATGCCATATTCTTTGTCGGGACAGCAAAATTATTTTCACATGAGAACCTCACACAAAATCGCTGTTTAAATCATTGTTGGATGTTCCATTCTTTGATTATTTTGATACATTCAAACTAAGAATGATGCAAGAAAAAATCCTTCATTGTTCTGGAGAGGTGTTGGAGGCTCTGAGCTGCATATTCTGATAACATAACTGTCAATTCACTGATGGGATTACGCCAAATACATAATAAGACCAAACACTGTTTCTACGAATTAGCATCAAGTTGCCAGGAGCAGTGAAGCGCCAATAATGTTCAACTATGGTGCTTGAGGAGATGGATATATATATAGTTGTAGGTTGCAGATATACGGCTGGAGCAATATGTAAGTACTATTACAGAATTACTTTAGCTTATGCTGAGTGTTTCTATTAGCTAGATGGTTGTGCTTCATGTCCTAGGATCACATGCTCTTTATGTTCAGAGTACGGTCTGATTATGAATAAGATAATAAAAAGGTTCTTACTTCTAACTACACATTTTGTTAATTCCCAGTTGAAGGCTTCCACGCGCCACCTCCTTCGCCTCCTCCTACGCCGCGTCGAGAAGGGAGCAGTGACGAAGCAGAGGTAGACGTGGACATGTGCGGTAGGAGCCAAGGGGGGAACGGGGAAACGCGGACACGAGATTCGTGAACCCAGAGAAGAGAAGGTATGCGATCTCGTCCACCTCGGCTGTGTCAGCCGCCGCCAGTGCCACCGTGTCCCGCCTCCGCCTGGCCTGGTCGCAACAAAAAGTATGACTGCAGGTGTGGTTCATTCAGTTTTGCAGTTTGATTTACTTGCTTGTGCATGTGTGTGTGTGTGTGTGTGTGTGTGTATACTAAGAGAGAGGGAGAGATTATTCTGCTCTAGCCAGTCGTATTTCTGTGATAAATCTGCTCCCCTCCACTCCTTTTTTATTTGCCTAAAATCTGAACATGAAAAGCAGTTACAAATTGAGAGCAACAAAGTAAATGTTCAAAAATTTAGAGCCGTGCATGCTTTTGAGATTCAGAGGACGTGTAAGCTGGAAGATGGGTTGCCATGCTTTGTAAGTATGATTAGTTGGAGTACTATTCCATCCGATGCCAGTGCAAAGTCGAAGTAGGCGCTGACGAAGGACGTTAGGGTCTGTTCTTCACATCAACACTTCATTGTCCAAACAGGCTGGCGCGTCGCCCTTGTTTTTTTTTTTCATTTTTCATTTTGTTTTTCCCTTCTCCAAATTTCAAAATGTTGCGAATTTTGAAAAACATGTTCGAGAAATTATAAACTGTTTGTGAATTCAAAAATATGTGGGAAATCATAAAATTTTCACAGTTTCAAAAAATATTAGTAATTTTACAAAATTGTTCGCAAATTTAAAAAAATCACAATTTGTAAAAAAAATATCCGCAAATAAAACCATGTTCCGGATTTGAAAAAATAATCATGTATTCGAAACAAATTCGTGAATCTGACAAAAATGTCCATCAAATTAAGAGCTACCTTGCCAAGTGTCGCTTAGCAGATGGTCTACACAGTACAATTAAAACCAAAATATTTTCTTAAAAAAATTTGTGCAGATTCAAGTATTTTTTTCTATATTCATATCTTTCAAACCCAAGCTCTAAATTTAGCACACTATTTATGAAAATAGCTCAGAAAAGTTTGTAGTTCTAAATATGATGTTATCTTGCATGTTAATTATTTTTATGTGCACAATTAATTAGTACTTCTCCTTTTCTATTAAACGCATGGATGTTTCTTACTCCCATTTTTCGTACGTCACTTATTATCAGATTTTCATCCGTCGTTTGGTTCATCCATTTGCACATAAAATAGAAAAATAAAATAAAATATGTTCATATTTTTTGCAAATAGTATAAAATATTTATGAATTCAAACAATGTTCTTTATTTTAGAAATTGTTCGAGAATTTGTAAAAGTGTTTATTTGAAAAATGTTCATGATTTAAAATATGTGCACGAGTTTAAAAAAATGTTCATGATGTCAAAAATTGTTCATAATTTCATGAAATTGAGAGTGATAGTGTATCTCGATGGTGCAACAAAATGTGGTCATAGCCACAGAAAATTATGAAAATAATATCCCGTTGCAACGCACGGGCCCTTTTGCTAGTAATTAATTAAACTTCCTAAAATATATGTGATTCAGTTGCATATAGCCAAAAATCTGTCGAGGATTCACGCGACTCCAAGTGGAACGGTGTCAAGAATTCCCACCCCACCAAGCATGGCGAAAACTTTGAGTTCTGTGTAGTGGTGTCTTTGTTGCCGGCCTATATGGGCAAAGACCGTACTGTTGTTTCTATTGGCCAGAAACAAGGATTTTAAAGTGTATTGCCTACTGATCTTACTAATGTGATATTTGTTATGTGTTTGCTGTAATCATGGGTCGTGCTGCAGAAAAGAAGACTACAAGGCTTGCTTAGTGAGATTTCTAAAAGACTCTGCCCTGTGGTGGGAGAAGTCTCCAAACGCTCGCATGGATGTGGCCCTGCTGTCCGAAGACTCTGTTGATTTTGATAGGATAACATTGTGTCAAGATGATTGTTGTGTTTGGTCGCTTCATGTGGTAGTTTGGATTATGTGGTCACTGACATCCCATCCTTTAGATGTGGTTAAGTATCTAGGGAAGTATGATCTCAATGGGTACATGATGTGCTTGTACTGTGACTCCACACTTAAATCAGCAAATAGTCATCAAGATGGAGGCATGGTGAACTAACACATTTTGGGTGTAAATAGAACTGAAACCAATCTCCCGGGGTACTAAACTACTCCCCCCGTTTCGAATTATTTGTCACATTCTATCCATTTATGCGATAAATAATTCAGGACGGAGTGAGTCTATCCATTTTGTGGCAAGTAACTCGGAACAGAGGAAATAGCTGAAATAAAGGAGCAGAGGAATCTTTACGTTATAGCTCCAAGTCGACAGAACCGGTCAAAGTCAAGAAAGTGATTGCCGAACCCTGCACAATGAAGCGTCCAGCAAAATCAGAGGAAGAAAAAACACAGCCTAAATGCCCGGAAGCACGAGCGCACGGGGAGAGAAGGGAAGAGGCGGCCAGCCCATCTCGACCAATGAAGCGTTGGAGGAAGCAAACTCGCCGGGGATTGGAACGGAAACCAAACCTTTTGGGTGTAGGGATCCAGAGCGAGAGGGGTGATGGATATGAGAGAAGTGAGAGGGCCTTACTTGTCCGTGACATCTTTTCATCGAGTAGTCTATGTGATAGAAGGTCCATACTACCACGTGAAGATGCGTACAAAGTACCACATGACAGATTCTGGCTGGCTTCGCACTCTGAGCCGACCACCGGAGACAAGCACAATTGTGCGTACAGACGTGGCACGCGTGCAGGGACCGTCCGTCCGGTTCACCCATCGACGTCGACGTGCGCGGCTGACATGCCTTGATGTGCCACAAAACATCAAAAGTTGATGTCCACGGAAACACGAGATTTACTTTTTCTCGTTTGGTAGACATGTTTTTCATATAAAAAACTCGTGCTACATCATTGGCTAAGACGAATGGTCCGTCTGTGTATTCAAGATTGTTTAGATCCACTGTTGTCATTCCATACTGTGGGTCTAGCTGTACCCCGCTCCTGACAGATTGACCCATTTGGACTTAAACAAAAGGACGTTAAAATCATGTCCGTAGTCAAGTTTCCATATGTCCACTATGTAACCATAATATGTGTCATTTCCCCTCTTGCTTACTGCATCAAAGCGAACACCGTTGTTTTGGTTGATACTCTTTTGATCTTGGGTGATCGTGTAAAATGTATTCTCATTTATCTCGTATCCTTTGTAAGTCAATATAGTCGAAGATGGTCCTTTGGATAACGAGTACAGCTCATCAGAAACAGTGTTGTCATATCTGAGACGTGTTTTCAACCAACTACCGAAAGTACTGATGTGTTCACATGTAATCTAGTCGTCACACTGCTCCGGGTGTTTGAAGCGCAGACTGTTCTTGAGTTCATCGACATACGGAATCACCAAGATAGAGTTCTGTAAAACTGTGTAGTGTGCTTAAAACCAAGAATGCTCGTCCCTACATATTATTGAGTCCCTCCAAGCGTGCGTTTTCCAGTCAGTCTCCCCTCATACCGCGATTGAGGAAGACCAATCTTCTTAAGGCCAGGAATGAAGTCAACACAAAATCCAATGGCATTCTCTGTTTGATGGCCCATGGAGATGCTTCCTTCTGGC
Source organism: Triticum aestivum (assembly GCF_018294505.1). NCBI lineage: Eukaryota > Viridiplantae > Streptophyta > Magnoliopsida > Poales > Poaceae > Triticum > Triticum aestivum. Next base: position 9,706,362 of record NC_057806.1, on the reverse strand, counting down.
CTAGCACGGTTACGAACATATTTTTTTAGGACTCCCATGAACCTCTCAAAGGGAAAATATTGTATAGAAATTCGGGGCCCAGAATATGAATCTCGTCGACTAGATGAACTAGGACGTGCGTCATGATATTGAAGAAGGATGATGAGAACACCAGCTCGAAACTGACAAGATATTTTGCCACATCACTCCTTAGCCTTGGTAGAATTTCTGGATCGATCACCTTCTGAGAGATTGCATTGAGGAGTGCACATATCTTTACAATGGCTAATCGGACGTTTTCCGGCAGAAGCCCACTCAATGCAACTGAAAGCAGTTGCATTATAATCACATGGCAGTCATGAGACTTTAGGTTCTGAAACTTTTTCTCTGGCATATTTATTATTCCCTTTATATTCGACGAGAAGCCAGACGGGACCTTCATACTGAGCAGGCATTCAAAAAAGATTTCCTTCTTTTCTTTGGTAAGAGCGTAGCTGGCAGGACCTTCATACTGCTTTGGAGGCATGCCCTCTTTTTCGTGCAAACGTTGCAGGTCTTCTTGTGGTTTCGGTGTATCTTTTTTCTTCCCATACACGTCCAAGAAGCCTAGCAAGTTCACGCAAAGGTTCTTCGTCACGTGCATCACGTCGACTGAAGAGCGGACCTCTATGTCTTTCCAGTAGGGTAGGTCCCAAAATATAGATTTCTTCTTTTACATGGGTGTGCGTCCCTCAGCGTCATTCGGAACAGATAGTCCGTCGGGACCCTTTCCAAATATTACGTGTAAATCATTGACCATAGCAAGTACGTGATCATCGGTACGCATGGCGGGTTTCTTCCGGGGATCTACCATCGCCTTTGAAATACTTGCCTTTCTTTCGACATTAATGGTTGGTCGGAAGAAATCGACGATGCCCTAGGTACACATTCTTCCTGCATTTCTCTAGGTATATACTTTCGGTGTCAGCTAAACAGTGCGTGCATGCGTGGTATCCCTTATTTGTCTGCCCTGAATGGTTACTGAGAGCACGACAATCATTGATGGTTACAAACAGCAACGCATGCAGGTTAAATTGCTCATGTTTGTGCTCATCCCACACACGTACACCGTTTCCATTCCACATCTGTAAAAGTTCTTCAACTAATGGCCTTAGGTACATATCAATGTCGTTGCCGAGTTGCTTAGGGCCTTGGATGAGAACTGACATCATAATGAACTTCCGCTTCATGCACATCCAAGAAGAAAGGTTATACATACATAGAGTCACAGGCCAGGTATTGTGATTGCTGCTCTGCTCCCCGAAAGGATTAATACCATCCGCGCTTAAACCAAACCATACATTCCTTGGGTCACTTGCAAACTCAGCCCGGTACTTTCTCTCGAATTTTCTCCACTACGACCCGTCAACGGGTGCTCTCAACTTCCCGTCTTTCTTATGGTTCTCTTAGTGCCATCGCATCAAATTGGCATGCTCTTTGTTTCTGAACAAACGTTTCTAAAGGAAATATGCCCTAGAGGCAATAATAAAGTTGTTATTTATATTTCCTTATATCATGATAAATGTTTATTATTCATGCTAGAATTGTATTAATCGGAAACTTAGTACATTTGTGAATATATAGACAAACACAGTGTCACTAGTATGCCTCTACTTGACTAGCTCGTTGAATCAAAGATGGTTAAGTTTCCTAACCATAGACATGAGTTGTCATTTGATTAACAGGATCACATCATTATAGAATGATGTGATTGACTTGACCCATTACGTTAGCTTAACATTTGATTGTTTAGTATATTGATATTGCTTTCTTCATGACTTATACATGTTCCTATGACTATGAGATTATGCAACTCCCGAATACCGGAGAAACACATTGTGTGGTACCAAACGTCACAACGTAATTGGGTGATTATAAAGGTGCTCTACAGGTGTCTCCAATGGTACTTGTTGAGTTGGCATAGATCGAGATTAGGATTGCTCCGATTGTCAGAGAGGTATCTCTGGGCCCTCTCGGTAATGCACATCACTTAAGCCTTGCAAGCATTGCAACTAATGAGTTAGTTGCGGGATGATGTATTATGGAACGAGTAAAGAGACTTGCCGGTAATGAGATTGAACTAGGTATTGAGATACCGATAATCGAATCTCGGGCAAGTAACATACCGATGACAAAGGGAACAACGTATGTTGTTATGCGGTTTGACCGATAAAGATCTTTGTAGAATATGTAGGAACCAATATGAGCATCCGCTATTGGTTATTGACCGGAGATGAGTCTCTTTCATGTCTACATAGTTCTCGAACCCGTAGGGTCCGCACGCTTAACGTTCGGTATTATGAGTTTATGTGTTTTGATGTACCGAAGGTAGTTCGGAGTCCCGGATGTGATCAAGGACATGACGAGGAGTCTCAAAATGGTAGAGACATAAAGATTGATATATTGGACGGCTATATTCGGACACCGGAAGGGTTTCAGATGATCTCGGAGAAAACCGGAGTACCAGAGGGGTTACCGGAACCCCCCTTCCCCCGGGGATAATGGGCCTTGATGGGCCCTAGTGGAGAGAGAGAGGGGCCGGCCAGGGCAGGCCGCGCCCCCTCCCCTTGAGTTCGAATAGGACAATGAAGGGGGGGCGGCGACCCCCTTGCCTTTCCCCTCTCCCACTCCTTCCTTCCCCCTCCTAGTGGGACTAGGAAAGGGGAGTCCTACTCCCACTAGGAGGAGGACTCCTCCTCTTGGCGCGCCCGCCTAGGGCCGGCCGGCCTCCCCCTTGCTCCTTTATATACGGGGGCAGGGGACACCCCATGGACACACAAGTTGATCTTTGATCGTTTAGCCGTGTGCGGTGCCCCCCTCCACCATAATCCACCTCGGTCATATCGTAGCGGTGCTTAGGCGAAGCGCTGCATAGGTAGCTTCATCAACACCGTCACCACGCCGTCGTGCTGACGGAACTCTCCCTCGAAGCTCTACTGGATCAGGAGTTCGTGGGACGTCACCGAGCTGAACGTGTGCAGATCGCGGAGGTGCCGTACGTTCGGTACTAGAATCAGTCGATCGTGAAGGCGTATGACTACATCAACCGCGTTGTCATAACGCTTCCACTTATGGTCTACGAGGGTACGTGGAGGGCACTCTTCCCTCTCGTTGCTATGCATCACCATGATCTTACGTGTGCGTAGGATTTTTTTTGAAATTACTACGTTCCCCAACAATGGCATCCGAGCCAAGTTTATGCGTAGATGTTATATACACGAGTAGAACACAAAGGAGTTGTGGGAGTGGGTATATACATATTGCTTGTCGTCACTAGTTGATTCTTGATTCAGCGACATTGTTGGATGAAGCGCCCAGACCGACATTACGCGTACGCTTACGCAAGACTAGTTCTACTGATGTGCTTCGCACACAGGTGACTAGTGGGTGTCTGTTTCTCCTGCTTTAGTTGAATCGGATTCAATGAACATGGTTCTTTCTGAAGATCAAAAAGCAATCACTATACTGCGTTGTGATTTTCAATGCGTAGGTAAGAACGGTTCTTGCTCAGCCCGTAGCAGCCACATAAAACTTGCAACAACAAAGTAGAGGACGTCTAACTTGTTTTTCCAGGGCATGTTATGATGTGATATGGTCAAGACATGATGCTAAATTTTATTGTATGAGATGATCATGTTTTATAACACAGTTATCGGCAACTGGCAGGAGCCATATAGTTGTCGCTTTATTGTATGAAATGCAATCGCCATGTAATTGCTTTACTTTATCACTAAGCGGTAGCGATAGTCGTACAAGCAATAGTTGGCAAGATGACAATGATGCTACGATGGAGATCAAGGTGTCGCGCCGGTGACGATGGTGATAATGACGGTGCTTTGGAGATGGAGATCAAAGGCACAAGATGATGATGGCCATATCATATCACTTATATTGATTGCATGTGATGTTTCTCTTTTATGCATCTTATTTTGCTTAGATCAACGGTAGCATTATAAGATGATCTCTCACTAAATTTCAAGGTATAAGTGTTCTCCCCGAGTATGCATCGTTACGAAAGTTCATCGTGTCGAGACACCATGTGATGATCGGGTGTGATAAGCTCTACGTTCACATACAATGGGTGCAAGCCAGTTTTTGCACATGCAGAATACTCGGGTTAAACTTGACGAGCCTAGCATATGCAGATATGGCCTCGGAACATTGAGACCGAAAGGTCGAGCGTGAATCATATAGTAGATATGATCAACATAGTAATGTTCACCATCGAAAACTACTCCATCTCATGTGATGATCAGACATAGTTTAGTTGATATGGATCACGTGATCACTTAGATGATTAGAGGGATGTCTGTCTAAGTGGGAGTTCTTAAGTAATTTGATTAATTGAACTTTAATTTATCAAGAACTTAGTACCTGATAGTATTTTGCATGTCTATGTTGTTGTAGATAGATGGCACGTGTTGTTGTTCCGTTGAATTTTAATGTGTTCCTTGAGAAAGAAAAGTTGAAAAATGATGGTAGCAATTACACGAAATGGGTCCATAACTTGAAGATTATCCTCATTGCTGCAAGAAGAATTACGTCCTGGAAGCACCTCTAGGCGCCAAACCCACTGCAGGAGCAACACCAGATGTTATGAACGTCTGGCAGAGCAAAACTGATGACTACTCGATAGTTCAGTGTGCCATGCTTTACGGCTTAGAACCGGGACTTCAACGACGTTTTGAACGTCGTGGAGCATATGAGATGTTCCAGGAGTTGAAGTTAATATTTCAAGCAAATGCCCAGATTGAGAGATATAAAGTCTCCAATAAGTTCTACAGCTGCAAGGTGGAGGAGAATAGTTCTGTCAGTGAACATATACTTAAAATGTCTGGGTATAATAATCACTTGATTCAATTGGGAGTTAATCTTCCGGATGATAGTGTCATTGACAGAATTCTTCAATCACTGCCACCAAGCTACAAGAGCTTCATGATGCACTATAATATGCAAGGGATGGATAAGACTATTCCCGAGCTCTTCGCAATGCTAAAGGTTGCGGAGGTAGAAATCAAGAAGGAGCATCAAGTGTTGATGGTCAACAAGACCACCAGTTTCAAGAAAAAGGGTAAAGAGAAGAAGGGGAACTTTAAGAAGAACGGCAAGCAAGTTGCTGCTCAAGTGAAGAAGCCCAAGTCTGGACATAAGCCTGAGACTGAGTGATTCTACTACAAAGGGACTAGTCACTGGAAGCGGAACTGCCCCAAGTATTTAGCAGATAAGAAGGATGGCAAGGTGAACAAAGGTATATGTGATATACATGTTATTGATGTGTACCTTACTAATGCTCGCAGTAGTGCCTGGGTATTTGATACTGGTTCTGTTGCTAATATTTGCAACTCGAAACAGGGACTACAGATTAAGCGAAGATTGGCTAAGGACGAGGTAACGATGCGCGTGGGAAATGGTTCCAACGTCGATGTGATCGCGGCGGCACGCTACCTCTACATCTACCTTCGGGATTAGTTTTAGACCTGAATAATTGTTATTTGGTGCCAGCGTTGAGCATGAACATTATATCTGGATCTTGTTTGATGCGAGACGGTTATTCATTTAAATCTGAGAATAATGGTTGTTCTATTTATATGAGTAATATCTTTTATGGTCATGCACCCTTGAAGAGTGGTCTATTTTTTATGAATCTCGATAGTAGTGATACACATATTTATAATATTGAAGCCAAAATATGCAGAGTTGATAATGATAGTGCAACTTATTTGTGGCACTGCCATTTAGGTCATATTGGTGTAAAGCGCATGAAGAAACTCCATTCTGATGGACTTTTGGAATCACTTGATTATGAATCACTTGGTACTTGCGAACCATGCCTCATGGGCAAGATGACTAAAACGCCGTTCTCCGGAACAATGGAGCGAGCAACAGATTTGTTGGAGATCATACATACTGATGTATGTGGTCCGGTGAATATAGAGGCTCGTGGTGGGTATCGTTATTTTCTCACCTTCACAGATGATTTAAGAAGATATGGGTATATCTACTTGGTGAAACACAAGTCTGAAACATTTGAAAAGTTCAAAGAATTTCATAGTGAAGTGGAAAATCATCGTAACAAGAAAATAAAGTTTCTACGATCTGATCGTAGAGGAGAATATTTGAGTTACGAGTTTGGCCTCCATTTGAAACAATGTGGAATAGTTTCACAACTCACGCCACCCGGAATACCACTGCGTAATGGTGTGTCTGAACGTCGTAATCGTACTTTACTAGATATGATGCGATCTATGATGTCTCTAACTTATTTACCGCTATCATTTTGGGGTTATGTTTTAGAGACGGTTGCATTCACGTTAAATAGGGCACCATCTAAACCCGTTGAGACGACGCCTTATGAACTATGGTTTGGTAAGAAACCAAAGTTGTCGTTTCTTAAAGTTTGGGGCTGCGATGCGTATGTGAAAAAGTTTCAACCTGATAAGCTCAAACCCAAATCGGAGAAATATGTCTTCATAGGATACCCAAAGGAGACTGTTAGGTACACCTTCTATCACAGATCCGAAGGCAAGACATTCGTTGCTAAGAATAGATCCTTTCTAGAGAAGGAGTTTCTCTCGAAAGAAGTGAGTGGGAGGAAAGTAGAACTTGATGAGGTAATTGTACCTGCTCCCTTATTGGAAGGTAGTTCATCACAGAAATCTTTTCCTGTGACTACTACACCAATTAGTGAGGAAGTTAATGATGATGATCATGTAACTTCAGATCAAGTTACTATCGAACCTCGTAGGTCAACCAGAGTAAGATCCGCACAAGAGTGGTACGGCAATCCTGTTCTGGAGGTCATGTTACTTGACCATGACGAACCTACGAACTATGAGAAAGTGATGATGAGCCCAGATTCCGCAAAATGGCTTGAGGCCATGAAATCTGAGATGGGGTCCATGTATGAGAACAAAGTGTGGACTTTGGTTGACTTGCCCGATGATCGGCAAGCCATCGAGAATAAATGGATCTTTAAGAAGAAGACTGACATTGACGGTAATGTTAGTGTCTACAAAGCTCGACTTGTTGCGAAAGGTTTTCGACAAGTTCAAGGAGTTGACTACGATGAGACTTTCTCACTTGTACCGATGCTTAAGTTCGTCCTAATCATGTTAGCAATTGCCGCATTTTATGATTATGAAATTTGATAAATGGATGTAAAGATTGCATTCTTGAATGGATTTCTGGAACAGAAGTTGTATATGATGCAACCTAAAGGTTTTATCGATCCAAAGGATGCTAACAAAGTGTGTAAGCTCCAGCGATCCATCTATGGACTGGTGCAAGCATCTCGGAGTTGAAATAAACGTTTTGATAGCATGATCAAAGCATATGGTTTTATACAGACTTTTGGAGAAGCCTGTATTTACAAGAAAGTGAGTGGGAGCTCTGTAGCATTTCTAATATTATATGTGGATGACATATTGTTGATTGGAAATGATATAGAATTTCTGGATAGCATAAAAGGATATTTGAATAAGAGTTTTTCAATGAAAGACCACGGTGAAGCTGCTTATATATTGGGTATCAAGATCTATAGAGATAGATCAAGACGCTTAATTGTACTTTCACAAAGCACATAACTTGATAAAGTTTTGGAGAAGTTCAAAATGGATCAAGCAAAGAAAGGGTTCTTGCATGTGTTGCAAGGTGTGTAGTTGAGTCAGACTCAATGCCGAGGCACTGTAGAAGATAGAGAGAAAAATGAAAGGTGTTCCCTATGCTTCAGCCATAGGCTCTATCATGTATGCAATGCTGTGTACCAGACCTGATGTGTGCCTTGCTATTAGTTTAGCAGGGAGGTACCAAAGTAATCCATGAGTCGATCACTGGACAACGGTCAAGAACATCCTGAAATACCTAAAAAGGACTAAGGATATGTTTCTCATTTATGGAGGTGACAAAGAGCTCGTCGTAAATGGTCATGTCGATGCAAGTTTTGACACTGATTCGGATGACTCTAAGTCACAAACCGGATACGTGTTTATATTGAACGGTAGAGCTGTCAGTTGGTGCAGATCTAAGCCAAGCGTCGTGGCGGGATCTACATGCGAAGCGGAGTACATAGCTGCTTCGGAAGCAGCAAATGAAGGAGTCTGGATGAAGGAGTTCATGTTCGATCTAGGTGTCATACCTAGTGCATCGGGTCCAATGAAAATCTTTTGTGACAAAACCGGTGCAATTGCCTTGGCAAAGGAATCCAGATTTCACAAGAAAACCAAGCACATCAAGAGATGCTTCAATTCCATCTGCGATCAAGTCAAGGAGGGAGACATAGAGATTTGCAAGATACATATGGATCTGAATGTTGCAGACCCGTTGACTAAGCCTCTCTCACTTGCAAAACATGATCAGCACCAAGACTCCATGGGTGTTAGCATCATTACTGTGCAATATAGATTATTGACTCTAGTGCAAGTGGGAGACTGAAGGAAATATGACCTAGAGGCAATAATAAAGTTGTTATTTATATTTCCTTATGTCATGATAAATGTTTATTATTCATGCTAGAATTGTATTAACCGGAAACTTAGTACATGTGAATACATAAACAAACAAAGTGTCACTAGTATGCCTCTACTTGACTAGCTCATTGACTCAAAGATGGTTAAGTTTCCTAACCATAGACATGAGTTGTCATTTGATTAACGGGATCATATCATTAGAGAATGATGTGATTGACTTGACCCATTCCGTTAGCTTAGCATTTGATAGTTTAGTATATTGATATTGCTTTCTTCATGACTTATACATGTTCCTATGACTATGAGATTATGCAACTCCCGAATACCGGAGGAATACTTTGTGTGCTACCAAACGTCACAACGTAACTAGGTGATTATAAAGGTGCTCTACAGGTGTCTCCGATGGTACTTGTTGAGTTGGCATAGATCGAGATTATGATTTCTCGCTCCAATTGTCGGAGAGGTATCTCTGAGCCCTCTCGGTAATGCACATCACTATAAGCCTTGCAAGCAATGCAACTAATGAGTTAGTTGTGGGATGATGTATTACGGAACGAGTAAAGAGACTTGCCGGTAAAGAGATTGAACTAGGTATTGAGATACCGACGATCGAATCTCGGGCAAGTAACATACCGATGACAAAGGGAACAACGTATATTGTTATGCGGTTTGACCGATAAAGATCTTCGTAGAATATGTAGGAACCAATATGAGCATCTAGGTTCCGCTATTGGTTATTGACCGTAGATGAGTCTCGGTCATGTCTACATAGTTCTCGAACCCGTAGGGTCCGCACGCTTAACGTTCGGTGATGATCTGTATTATGAGTTTATGTGTTTTGATGTACCGAAGGTAGTTCAGAGTCCCGGATGTGATCACGGACATGACGAGGAGTCTCGAAATGGTCGAGATATAAAGATTGATATATTGGACGGCCTATTCGAACACTGAAAGGGTTTCAGATGATCTCGGAGAAAACCGGAGTACCGGAAGGATTATGTCTCGACCCTTGCCTTTCCCCTCTCCCACTCCTTCCTCCCCTCCTAGTGGGACTAGGAAAGGGGAGTCATACTCCCACTAGGAGGAGGACTCCTCCTCTTGGCGCACCCTCCTAGGGCCGGTCGGCCTCCCCCTTGCTCCTTTATATAGGGGGCAGGGGGCACCCATGGACACACAAGTTGATCTTTGATCTTTTAGCCATGTGCGGTGCCCCCCTCCACCATAATCCACCTCAGTCATATCGTAGCGGTGCTTAGGCGAAGCCCTGCGTCGGTAGCTTCATCAACACCGTCTTCATGCCATCGTGCTGATGGAACTCTCCCTCGAAGCTCTACTGGATCGTGAATTCGTGGGACGTCACTGAGCTGAACGTGTGCAGATCACGGAGGTGCCGTACATTCGGTAATAGGATCGGTCAATCGTGAAGAAATACGACTACATCAACCGCGTTGTCATAATGATTCTGCTTATGGTCTACGAGGGTACGTGGACGACACTCTTCCCTCTCGTTGCTATGCATCACCATGATCTTGCGTGTGTGTAGGAATTTTTTTGAAATTACTACATTCCCAACAGTTTCAACCGTGGTATTATAGGAGCATACCACCTCACCTTGGCAGGAACCCTCTTCTTGGGGGGCTCGCCGTCAACATCACCAGGGTCATCTCGTCTGATCTTATACTGCAATGCACCGCATACCGGGCATGCGTTCAAATCCACGTACGCACCGCGGTAGAGGATGTAGTCATTAGGGCATGCATGTATCTTCTGCACCTCCAATCCTGGAGGGCATACGACTTTCTTTGTTGCGTACGTATTGTTGGGCAATTCGTTATCCTTTGGAAGCTTCTTTTTCAATATTTTCAGTAGCTTCTCAAATCCTTTGTCAGGCACAGCATTCTCTGCCTTCCACTGCAGCAATTTCAGTACGGTACCGAGCTTTGTGTTGCCATCTTCGCAATTGGGGTACAACCCTTTTTTGTGATCATTTAACATGTGATCGAACTTCAGCTTCTACTTTTTACTTTCGCACTGTCTCCTTGCATCAACAATGACCCGGCAGAGATCATCATCGGGCACATCGTCTGGTTCCTCTTGATCTTCAGCTTCCCCCGTTGCAGCATCACCATATTCAAGGGCACACAGTTTTCATCGTCCTCTTCTTCTTCGTTGTCTTCCATCATAACCCCTATTTCTCCGTGCTTGGTCCAAACATTATAGTGTGGCATGAAACGCTTATAAAGCAGGTTGGTGTGTGAAGGATCTTTCGATCAGAGTAAGACTTCGTATTCTCACATATAGGGCATGAATAGCATATAAAACCATTATGCCTGTTTGTCTCAGCTACTTCGAGAAAATTATGCACGCCCTTAACGTACTCGGAGGTGTGTCTGTCACCGTACATCCATTGTCGGTTCATCTGCATGCATTATATATAATTAAGTGTGTCAAAAACCATTACAGAACATCGTGAATTGATAAGTGACCAAATTAATAGAAGTTCATCATCACATTAAAACCAAAGTACATACATAGTTCTCATTGAACAACATATAGCTCTCTAGAGCATCTAATTAAACCATACATTGAAACTATGTAAAACATTTCAATGCAACAACAAATGTGATCATGATCGCAACCAAGGTAACAATTGATCCAACAACACAATGATACCAAGCCTCGGTATGAATGGCATATTTTCTCATCTTTCTAATCTTCAAGTGCATTGCATCCATCTTGATGTTGTGATCATCGACGACATCCGCAACATGCAGCTCCAGTATCATCTTCTTCTCCTTAATTTTTTATTTTTTTCCTTCATGTAATTGTTTTTTTCTTCAACTAAATTTAACCTCTCGACAATAGGGTCGGTTGGAATTTCCGGTTCACATACCTCCTTTATAAATAAAATCTATGTCACGTTGGTCGGCATAATTTTCATAAACAATAAATGAACCAAATAGTTATAAAAGATAATATATACCACATCCGAACCATAGACAGGACGAGGGCCGACAGGGGAGGATACCAAAACCATCGCACTATATAATAACAAGCAATAATAAAAGTAAGAAAATAAGACAAGTATCTATCTAATCATACAAGTAAGAATTTTTTTTTTCCTTTTAGAAAGAAGATAAGAACAAGAGGCTCACCACGGTGGTGCTGGTGATGAGATCGGCGCGGGCGATCGACGGCGGTTAAGATGGGGACGGGACATGACAGAGCTCTAAACCTAGACAAATCTTGGGAAAAATGGAGCTTGGAGGTCGAGTTTGGAGAGGAGAAAGCTTAAGTAGTATGGCTCGGGCATTTAATCGAACACCTCATGTGCATAGGAGGTGAGCTAGAGCAGCACAAAGCCCTTCCCTCGCTGGCCAAAAAAACAGAGCAGTGGAGTGGTCTGCTCACGGGCGAGGGGATATATATAGCCACCTCATTGGTTCCGGTTCGTGGCTAGAACCGGGATAAAAGGGTCCAGACAACCGGGACCAATGCCCCACGAGGCCCGACCGGCCCCCTGGGCGCACGAACTGGGACGTATGCCCCATGGGTCCCGGTTCGTGACTGAACCAGGACTAATGGGCTGGCCAGGCCTGAACCAAAGCCCTGTTTTCTACTAGTGAGAATTTTAGATGCTATTGTCGAAAGTGGAACATTTAGATGTTGTTGTCGAAACTGGAACATTTAGATGCTAGACTGCTATTGTTTTGCTATAAAACTGTGTTGTCCTGCTGTCAAAACTAGTGTTGTTTTGCTGCCAAAACTAGTGATGTTTTGCTGTTATTGTGTTGTTGAAACTAGTGATGTTTTCATGTTGTTTTGCTGTCAAAACTAGTGATGTTTTGCTGTTGTTGTGCTGTCAAAACTAGAGATGTTTTTCTGTTGTTTTACTGTCAAAACTAGTGATGTTTTGCTGTTAAAACTGCTGCTGTTTTGTGGTAGTTTAGTACCACTATTTGCTAGTGTTTACTGTCAAAACTTGTGCCTTAATGTTGTTCTTTTCCTTCTGCTTTTTGCTGGACAGATTTTCCTGTTGTTTTTATGCTGTTTTTCCTTACATCGGGTCGTCGGGCTAGGCTTCAGGCTTTCTGGCTTTAACTTGGGCCTGGGCTTGGGCGTAGAAAGAATTTGTTGAGCCGGGCCGAACTCGGGCCTGCCCTACAGACATCAGGTTGGCCCAGCCCGGCCCGATATATGGCCAGATATATGTTACATGTGCAACATAGTGTGCTTCATGTGTGGAGCACATTGCCACGTTGGGAGGACAAGCCATAATATACTACAATAGAAAATTTTATTTTACTTTGATTTAGAATAGCATGCTTACTTTTATTTCTAAAAATAATTTGAGGTTTATTTTTTATTTTGGTTCGGAGTAGTATAATTGCTAGAAAATGAGTATTTCATTGTGGAATTCTAAAATAAACTAAGACCCTTTTTAAGTACATGTCAATCTGCCATTCTTGCGCTGCACAGGAGTACACTAAACAACCATGTGAAGTACACATATGTTGTTTCGAGGAGCACAAGTTAGTTCTGGACGGGAGTACTAGTTGCGCTTGAAGAAGTTCACTGAAGCCTATAAAAATGGATCTAGTTTTGAAGATTTTAACGCGAGGCATGTAATGGTGTAAATGGTCCACACTCGGTTCAGCAGATATTCCATTTTAAAATCGGGTACATGAAGAACACACAAACCACACTTCTCCTCCTGTGAGAAGAAACCAACTAAACTCTGATGGCGATAAGAGACGCACCTGAGTAGCGACATTTATTCCCATTAATGATTTTGATAGTCCAGATGGCAACCACCTATAATGGCTTTCATAACATACAAAAAAAGCTTCACAAGCACATATGTTTCAAGCAATGCAGATAAACTTTCAAATTCTTTCTCATGATTTGAATGAAACCGTAACAAACACACAAAACACGCAAAATGGTAGCATGGGTCAAAGCATAGGCCTTCCACCTACCACGGTCCATACAGAGCGCTCCTCATTTGGAAGGCAAAGACAACCATGCCATGGTGGCAGAGCTAACCATAGACTTGATTTGCCGGTGCAAGAGCAATAGCGTTGCGACCGTCTTTAGATGTTCTTGGCAGCAGAGGAGGATTATTGCCAACGTATGCTTAGTAGTGGTCCTTCTTCCGAACTAGGCGGTATGAGGCAACCTCAAGGGCAGCAACTACAAGAAACAAAAACGTCGCGATCACGAAAATTCCGACACCTCCGACAATCCTAGCATTCCCAACAGTTTTCTTTGCAGAGCCTTCAAACCCTAACATGCCGCCTGCCAGAAATAGTAGCACTGCTATGACCGCAAGGACCCTGAAAGTATAGACGCATGGCGTAGAGACCATATTAATTATACAAGTTAAATGAACAAGCTACCAAGTAGATATAGATTCTGTATTAAAGTGCAGTTTTCAAATTCTAAGAGAAATGATAAAAAAACAATGAATGCTAAAGCTCTCGGACCACACCACCACTTAGCGCACCATGCCATTAGACTAGTATTAATTGTAGCATTAAATTTAATGACGATATTTTCCTTTTTTTTTAAGCTTGACGATATTTTCCTTGATTAGCGACAAAAAGTAGCCGGATATCGAGTTGTGAATAACCAAATTATTTATATACCATGAGATGATGAAGAAGACCACCGCGGCGATGCGCTTGGCCCCCTTAGTTCTCCTCCACGCCCCACAGCAGCAGATGGCCACGCTGGCAAGAATTTGCGTCATTGACGCCAACACGGCCGCTACCACGCCGCATGTCATCGCCGGCGATCGACGGTACGTAGAGAACTCACCACGGTCATCTTGATGATGTTTCTGCATGAATGAACACACCTTTAAGAAGGATCAACAATATTATTATCAACTAGATTATGCTTGGCCAAAGTTTTTTATTTTGAAATCTTGGCCGTAGGTTAGAGTGAGAAAGAGATAGCATCTGGCAGGTTACAATGACAAAGACATAATATCTAGCATGCGATGTGTGTATACCAGCGCCAAGAGAATCGCGCTGATGACTCCAAACACGATCGTCATCACAGCGAGGATGCTGGTCACCACCATGATACCTTTCTTCCCCATCGATGATCTCACTACTAATCGGAGCAGATGAGTTAAATAGTGCATTGCCACACGCATATAGATAGACAGAGATGAACAAGTGCATGAATGCAAGTATTCGCAAAAACAAAAAAAAGTATAAAGTCGGTAAATGTGTAATTTAATTAATTAAACTTCCTAAGATATATGTGATTCAGTTGCATGTAGCCAAAAATCTGTCGAGGATTCACGCGACTCCGAGTGGAGCGGTGTCAAGAATTCCCACCCCACCAAGCATGGCGAAAACTCTGAGTTCTGTGTAGTGGTGTCTTTGTTGCCGGCCTTTATGGGCAAAGACCGTGCTTCTGTTTTTATTGGTCAGAAAACAAGGATTAGTGTATTGCCTACTGATCCTACTAAGGCTGGTTGTAATGGGGAGTATCATATATTAGTATCATGCATATGATACTAGTGTATGATACTACATCCGTAATGCATAGTATCATATGTTGGTATCATATAGGACTATATTTATTGTCATGCATGACACAAAGTAATACATCATTTAATATGATATGGTATCATGATATGATACTCAAGCTCTTTTTCTTCATTTAATTCTATACCACCTCATCAAAATTGTTTAGTTGACATGGATGATACTACCTATAATACTCCCATTACGACCAACCTAATGTGATGTTTGTTCTGTGTTTGCTGTAATCATGGGTCGTGCTGCAGAAAAGAAGACTACAAGGCTTGCTTAGTGAGATTTCTAAAAGACTCTGCCCTGTGGTGGGAGAAGTCTCCAAACGTTGGCATGGATGTGGCCCTGCTGTCCGACTCTGTTGATTTTGATAGGATAACATTGTGTCAAGATGATTGTTGTGTTTGGTTGCTTCATGTGGTAGTTTGGATTATGTAGTCACTCACATCCCATCCTGTAGATGTGGTTAAGTATCTAGGGAAGTATGGTCGCAATGGGTACTTGATGTGCTTGTATTGTGACTCCATTGTCGTAATGAAAATGGAGCTGTGTAGCCCCTTCGATAAAGGAAAAAAGCATGGCGGAGACAAGTGAGGTTGCAGCTCGCAAAAAACCACACTTAAATCAGCAAATAGTGATCAACATAGAGGCATCACGAACTAACACATTTTGGGTATAAATAGGACTGAAACCAATCTCCCCGGGTACTAAGCTACTCCCTCCGCTCCGAATTAGTTGTCACATTCTATATATTTATGCGACAAGTAATTCAGGACGGAGTGAGTCTATCTATTTCTGTGGTAAGTAACTCGGAATGGAAGGATTAGCTGAACAAGAGGAGGAGCAGAGGAATCTTTACGTTATAGCTCCAAGTCGACGGGAACCGGCCAAAATCAAGAAAGTGACCGCCGAACCCTACACAATGAAGCGTCCAGCAAAATCAGAGGAAGGAAAAACACGGCCTAAATGCCCGGAAGCACGAGCGCACGGGGAGAGAAGGGAAGAGGCGGACAGCCCATCTCGACCAATGAAGCGTTGGAGGAAGCAAACTCGCCGGGGATTTGAACGGAAACCAAACGTTTTGGGTGCAGGGAGCCAGAGCGAGAGCGGTGACGGATATGAGAGGAGTGAGAGGGCCTTACTTGTCCGTGACAGATTTTCATGAAGTAGTGTATGTCATGCAGGGTCCATACCACCACATGAAGATGCGTACAAAAGTACCACATGACAGATTTTGGCTGGCTTCGCACTCTGAGCCGACCACAGGAGACAAGCACATTTGTGCATACAGACGTGATGATGCACTGCACGCGTGTAGGGACCGTCCGTCCGGTTCACCCATCAACGTCGACCCGCGCGGTCGACATGCCTTGATGTGCCACAGCACAACAAAAGTTGATGTCGACGAAAACACGAGATTCACTTATTTCCCTCAAATTAAAGGGCAGAAGCCGAGTTGGACACTCATAGGAGAGTACAAAAAATAGAAATTACGTACGTGCTCAAAGCGTCATCGCTCTCGCCAACCCACGCAATACAAACCACAGTTCGAGGGTAGCTGGGAAGTGAAGAACATGATACGGAAACCATCATTTATAGCAAATTTTCTATAAAAAATGCATTTGAAATTTTTGAAAAAAAATATGGGCTGGTAAGAGGATGATGTTCTATTGTCATGTAAAGTTCTAAGGCTGGTCATAGTGGGGAGTAACTTATACTAGTGTCATACATATGACACTAGTCTAAGTTACTACCTCCATAGTGTAAAATAACTAAGTAGTAGTGCATAGATGGTTTCATTTATTAGCTCATTAACTCATTTTGCTTCGGAAAACGCTATGTTACAGTAACATATTATGTTACCACAAACACATTTTTCCTCATTAAATACTTGCCACATAAGCAAAATTATCATGGGATGTGTTAAGTTACTACCTAAGTTACTCCCACTATGGCTAGCCTAAGTAAAAGCCATATTACGGGATGCGAGCCATGGAAAAGAGAAATTGGGGCCGTGAATAGTGACATTATTGTTTGGCATTATTCAATGCTAATTTTGTCTTTTTCATAGCTCACATCACGTAATGTGTTTGAATTTAAAATTTTACATGGCAACAGAACATTATCCTTTTATATTTTTTTAGATTTTTTCAAAACTTCAAAACATCATTTTTGCATGGTTTTCATCGGTTTTCACTGAATGATGGTTTCTGTATGATATTTTCCCAGCCAGAAAGTGGCTCCTAATCCCGTCGGGAGAACTAAACTAGCAGAAAAAGAGGAGTCGATGGATGAACAGAGGAATCCTTACCTGGACGAAGCGCAGCAATATAATGGCCAAGGGCGGAGGAACCAAAACTCGCCGGAGATTGGGACGGAAACCTCACCGGAGCAGTACGGTCTTGAATTGGTTGTGGGGGAAGCAGGGTCCGCGAGCGAATGGATTCCAAGTTCTATTTGCCTCCGGAGTCCATCCACTATATACCCCCGGCCGACACAAAAATAAGTGGATAGCAACTTATCTCCATTTCGTGACTCCCATACGTTTTCGGAGCCAAAGAATCAGAAGCGGACACGTAGAAAGTTCAAGGATTGCATGAGGTGCACGATGCATGAGGTACACATTGTATGGTTGGTCGTAATTTTTTTATACGAACTCCGATTTTTATGTTTTTGAGCTCGTTGGATGAAAAGCCCGATGCGTTTGTGGCCTTTGATCAGACTAGTCACAATGGGAGTAATTTAGACTAGTAACATCACATTTTACTAGGCTATATTACTACCTCCATAGTGGGTAGTAACATATGTGTATTGTCATGTTATGGTTCATTTATTAGCCTGTAGACTCATATTGTCTTGGTATATGTGATGTTACATTAACTAGCTAAGTTACCACCATCACCTCTCTCATCATTAAATATGTGCCACATAAGCAAAATTATCTTGAAAAGTGTGATGTTACTAGTGATGTTAGGCTGGTCATAATGGGCAAGAACATAAGCTAGTAACTTACACATTTCCCTAGACTATGTTACTACCTCCATAGTGGGTAGGAACATCTATGTAGTGTCATGCAACGATGTACTTATTAGGTTATAGACTCATTGTTTCTTGGAGTGTATGATGTTCCGGTAACTTAGCTAGTTACCACAAGCACCTCTCTCTTCATTAAATATGTGCCACATAAGCAAAGTTGTATTCGAGTGTGTGATATTACTCCTAAGTTCCTCCCCATTGTGACCAGCCTTACTCCCACTGTGGCCAGCCTCATCCTTTTGGACACTTTGATAAATGTCAAATCATCAAACTCTTCGAAGGGCCTTGATTTGGTGCCTGGAACTTCTCCAGTTTGACCCCTAGCTCGATCTTTTTGATGTCCCAAGTCCATAAACACGTCAACACACCTACAAAGACCACAAATCAAAGAAAAACTAATAAAAACCAAATAAAAATAAAAAAAGTGTGCAATTAACTTGGTAAAACAAAGTAAATATCGAAACTATGCATTAGAGACATGAATAAGTGCTAGATGGGTATGATATGAGGAACTGGGCAATAGAATATACTCTAAAAAGTATGCATAAAGTTCAATCACCAGCTGCCGCGCTAACCACTCGTCACGGATACTATGACGGAAAGTCGGGATAGCTTCTGCATCCGGGCAGTCGACTATCTGATTCTTTTTAGTTATGAACCTATTCCAGAACTTCCTGGCTGGCTCGCCAGGCTGCTGGATGATACGGCTGAGGTCGTCGGCATCCGGGGGACGAACGTATGTGCCCTGAAAGTTTGTCCTGAAGGCCTCTTCTAGCTCCTCCCAGCTTCCAGTTCTCGTGCAGTTAAGCCAGTGCCTTGCCGCCCATTTGAGCTTGAGCGGTAGGTATTTACTTGAGCCATGTGGATGTGGAGAAGTAAATTTTTGATCCAAATGACCGGGTCAGTGGTTACATCGTAGATTCAATATTAATGGGTTTAAACCCCTCCAGAAACTTATGCACCATGACCTCATTTGTAAAACATATCAGATGTATTGGCCCTCGAAAACGAGCGATGTCATGCCGGAGGTCGAATGTCGTCCGAGCACGTGTTTTCTTCCGAGCCCTTGCATTCATATCGAGCCATGCTTTATAGCCGGCCTGTCCAACTGGAGCGTGTCCACTTGATCCGTAAATGGACCTTGTTGGGACGGGATTTGCATTCAAATTTCTTCGCAAATCGTAATGCTCGGCTAGTAGTATTTGTTATTCCCTGGACGGCGATCTGTGGGGGGATTTTGATTCCCTCTAGTGGGCCTATCTCGTCTGCGAGGACGATCAGGCTCCTCAACCCAGTCGTGCTTGCTTTGGTAGCACATTGTTGGCGACTTCGTCGTTGAAGGCGGGAAGTAAGCGCCGACATGGGTAGGTTTGACTTTGTCCTCACGCCGTAACTCAAAGTCTTACTCGGCTGCGAGGACCTCGACCCACTTATCATTGAGCATATTCTGATCAGTTTGGATTTATTGATGTTTCTTTTTCCTACTTCGAGCGGTGGCAAGGAGCCACCACAAAAATATTCTTGCTCGTATGGTCCTCGGGGATGATGAAATCCTCGGGTCCGAGACTGATATCGTCCTCGGATTGGGGAAGGTAGGTAATTGTTATCCTCCCCATCCTCGAGGTCTTCGAGATTCTTCTCGTCGGATATCCCTGCGGGGTCATTGACTTGATCGGATGTGGCGTGACCGTCATTACCCCAGTCCTCAGCAAGTTCTTGCGTAGCGCCATTATCAGTGGCATCTATCTTGTTGTTTTGGATTGCCTTGCCTCTACCGACACTCTTGGATCTGGTTTCTCCTCCCCATCCTTCTTAGGGGTGTCTACCAAGGATCGTGGGTCACCTCGTTGGGGACCCCATAGTCCAGGACACCGTTAGTACCCCCATCAAGACTGCTATCCGAAGATCCACGTAATGACTTGATTCAGGGCGAAGCTTTCGATGCGGCCGAGGTGGCCGTTCGAGTCGGCATAAAGCACGATGATGTCAAACGTGAAAGACTGGTCGGGGACGAAGATGTCACCGCAACCGATGTTGTTGTTGATTTGGAGACGAGCCATCGATGCTTTCTGACCACACAGCTCGAATTGTATGGGCCGCCAATGTCGATACTAAAACAGGAAGATTTCGGGTAGGGGGTCCCGAGTTGTGGATCTGGGAACGCTGGTGAACAGAGGACAAGGGAGACAGTGTTTACCCAGGTTCGGATCCTCTCGAAGAGGTAAAGCCCTATGTTCTGCTTGATTATATAGATAATGGAGTATCGAGTACTGGTTGATCTACCTCGAGATCGTATATTGTGTTCTAAACCCTAAGGCTAGTAATTGTGATTCTATCTTCTACGGACTAAACCCTCTAGTTTATATAGGCATTAAGGGTATTTAGGTTTACACATGGTCGGTTTCCCAATAAACATGCCGATATATGGAACTATCCTTGTAGTGTACGCCAAGTCTTCGGCAGTGTCCATCTTGATCACGACTGGGTTCAAGGCCTCTGGAGTCCTCCCTGAGATAGGTGGAGACATAGGCTCGGCCCAAGGATTGCTCAGCCCAAGGATTGTGGGTCACCTTGGTGGGGACCTCCTAATCCAGGACACCGTCAATCGGGTAGGCCTCGTTGTTTGCTTCTTCGGATGACGCCCCCTCGGGTCCGTCTCCCCCTGCTATGGCGTTACCGCTACTTGCGGCTGCTCCCGCGGGTCTTGACTCGGTGTCACAACCACCCGCGGCTAGTTACACGGGTCCTCTCACCTGCGCACGCGCAGGGGTCTTCTGTCCGAGCTCGTGGTATGCTTTAGATGAGTGTGTCTGCATGGCATCCACTTTTGTGCCTTTGCCCTTGCCGGCCTCTGCCTGGGCGACACTTCGGAACCCTCTTTGGTTCGTTGCGATGTAGGAGTTTGATGCATTGGAGAGAAATCAGACTTGGCAGCTTGTCACACGACCCCAACACACTAACGTCGTTACCGGGAAGTGGGTCTTGAAGCACAAGCTCCGACTAGATGGTACAATTGACCGCTATAAGGCGTGTCGGGTGGTTCGTGACTTCCGACAGCGTGCAGACATTGACTTCACCAACACTTTCGCCCCGGTTGTCAAACCAGGGACGATCCACACTGTTCAGCTTGCGGTGTCTCGCGCCTAGCCAGTGCACCAGATGGACGTCTCCAATGCATTTCTTCATGGTCATCTCGAGGAGTAGGATTTCTGTCGGCAGCCCATGGGGTTCGTTGATACGGCACACCTGGATCATTTGTGCCTGCTTTCGTGCTCCTTATATGGGCTCAAGCAGGCTCCACGTGCCTGGTACCAGCGCATGGCAACGTTTCCTCACTGAATCGGCTTCCGCTCTACATGCTCCAATGCTTTGATGTTTGTCTATCACTAGGGCACTGACACAGCTTATCTGCTGCTCTATGTTGACGACATCATCCTGGCAGCATGCATGACTGGTCTTCTTCGACTTGCTCCTCTACTTCCTTGGGGTCAAGGTGGTGTGTCGTTCGGATGGCTTCTTTCTTCACCAGTGGAAGCATGCTCATGAGTTCCTTGACCATGTTGGGATGCTTAATTGCAAACCCGCAGCCACAAGCTCTCTGCCGCTGATGTCTCCCCTGCTCTGGATGTCTATTGTTGGTGCTCTTCAGTACCTTACACTTAATTACACGATCGGCGCTGCAATATGTTTTTCAGCAGGTGTGTCTTCATATGCATGTTCCACGCGACGCTCACTGGACTTCGGTGAAGCGTATTCTTCAGTATATCCGTGGGACCATGGATCTCGGCATCATGTTACACGCCTCCACCGCTACCGACATCACTGCCTACTCCGACACTGACTGGGCCGGCTGCCCCGATACACGACGTTTTACTTCTGGATATTGTGTCTTCCTTGGTCCATCACTTATTTCGTGGTCATCTAAGCGGCAGCTCACGGTCTCCCATTCCAGTGCTGAACCTGAGTATCGTGCAGTGGCTAATGTTGTTGTCGAGTGCTCCTGGCTTCGCCAACTTCTTCTTGAGCTCTCGTGCCCTGTCGACAAGGCCACGATGGTATACTGCGATAACGTCTGTGCCGTCTAACTCTCCGCCAACCCGGTCCATCATCGCCGTACCAAGCACATTGAGCTTGAAATTCATTTTGTTAGGGAACAAGTGGCTCTTGGCCATATACGTGTTGTACACGTACTCACATCCCAACAATTTGCAGATATCATGACCAAGGGCTTGTTTACGACGTCTTTTGCGGAGTCTCGGTCCAGTC
>NC_057806.1:9671831-9683707 GCF_018294505.1 Triticum aestivum | reverse complement strand
TTATACATGTGCATATGCACCAATGAATATTGAGAGTTGCATCCTAACTGTCTGCACACTCCTTGCCAGTATTAATTACGTAGTTGGGTATTTTGTGGCAATAGCCAAACTGGCCGTATAACCTCCCACAATACGCGTGCAAGATCGCATCTAATTAGGGCGTGATATGTAGTTTTTGCCTCCGTGTCGCATATAGGACATGTATCCCCAGTGGGAATATGTCTGGAGTTTTTGCACAAATTGGTAGCTAATGCACTCGTTATTACCATCCATGCACAGATTTTTATTTTCTAAGGTACATATGAAACAAAATGAATGAATCTACACTTTAAATATGTCTATATAGGTCCGTATGTAGTTCATATTAAAATCTCTAAATGGATTTATATTTAGAAACTAAAGGAGTAGTATTTATAACAAAGAATGAGAGTAATGGAAATGACCAAAAGGCTCGCACCCGCTTTATCGATAAAGCACCAACCGACATCCAGTTCAACCCATACAACTTGACACCACAATACACGCAGGGTCTACATAACCCCATACCACTCGAAGCAATCTACACATAGAAACCTAAGGCACCACTTGAAGTGTCCAGAGCCCTCAATTGTTAACGAGTCATCACGAAGGAATAAAACTGTGTGTGCGGAGAACCGAGTACTTCAAGACGGTGCCGTCAGGAAGGGCACACTGGGAGAGCAAGCCATAATATAATACACTAGAAAGTTTGACTTTACTTCGATTTAGAATAGCATGCTTACTTTAATTTCTAAAAATGGTTTCAAGTTTCCTTTTTATTTCGATCGGAGTAGTATAATTGCTAGAAAATTGAGCATCTCATTGTGGAATTCTAAAATAAACTAAGTCCCTTTTTCAAGTGCATGTCAATCTGCCAATCTTATGCTGGACGGGGGTACACCAAACAACGGTACCACGTACACATATGTTGTTTCAGAGGGTACAAGTTAGTTCTCGATGGGGTACAAGTTACGCTTGAAAAAGCTCATTGAAACCTATAAAAATGGATCTAGTTTTGAAGATTTTAACAATAGGGACGCAACGGTGTAAATGGTCCGCAATATGGACACTCGGTTCAATAGATATTCCGTTTTATAATCAGATACATTAAGAAAAAACACGAACACACAAACCACCCTTCTCCTCCAGTGAGAACAGACCCAATGGTGGTAAGAGACGCACATGAGTGACGACATTTATTCCCATAAATGATTTCGATAGTCCAGATGGCAGCCACCTATAATGGCTTTCGTAACATATAAAAAAGCTTCACAAGCACATATGTTTCAAGCAATGCAGATGAACTTTTGAATTCTTTCTCATGACTTGAGTGGAGCCGTAACAAACACACAAAACACGCAAGATGGTAGCATGGGTCGTAGCCTACGCCTTTCACCTACCGCAGTTCATACATCGTGTTCCTCCTTTGGCAGGGAAAGACAACCATGCTATGGTGGCAGAGCTAACCTTAGACTTGATTTGGTGGTGGAGGAGCAGAACCGTAGGGAGCATCTTTAGATGGCACAAAAGGAGGATTACTGCCAACATATGCTTGGTAGTGGCCCTTCTTCCGAACTAGGCGGTATGAGGCAACATCAAGGGCGGCGACTACAAGAAACAAAAACGTCGCGGTCACAAAAATTGCGACACCTCCGACAATCCTAGCATTGCCAACAGTTTTCTTTGCAGAGCCTTCAAATCCTAACATGGCGCCTGCCAGAAATAGTAGCACTGCTATGATCGCGAGGACCCTGCAAGTATATATGCATGGCGTAGAGACCATATTAATTATACAACTTAAATGAACAAGCCACCAAGTAGATATAAATTCTGTATTAAAAGTTCAGTTTTCAAATTCTAAAAGAAATGATAAAAGAACAATGAATTATAAAGTTCTCAGGACACACCACCACTTAGCGCACCACACCACATAGACTAGCATTAATTTTAATGACCATATTTTCCTTGATTAGCGACAGAAAGCAGGCAGGATATCGGGTTGTGAATAACCAAATTATTTATGTACCATGAGGTGATGAAGAAGACCACCGCGGCGATGCGCTTGGCCCCCTTAGTCATCCGCCACGCCCCACAGCAGCAGATGGCCACGCTGGCAAGAATCTGCGTCATCGACGCCAAGATGGCTGCCACCACACCGCATGGCATCGCCGGCGATCGCCGGTACGTAGAGAACTCGCCATGGTCATCTTGATGATGTTTCTGCATGAATGAATGCACACCGCGTTAAGAAGAATCAACAATATTATTATCAACTAGATTATGCTTGGCCGAAGTTTCTTATATTGAAATCTTGGCAGAAGGTTAGAGTGAGAAAGAGATAGCATCTAGCATGTTACAATGAGAAAGACATAATATCTAGCGTCGTGCATACCAGCGCCAAGAGAACCGCGCTGATGACTCCAAACACGACCGTCAGCACGGCGAGGATGCTGGTCACCACCACCAGACCTTTCTTCCCCATAAACGATCTCACTACTAATCGGAACAGATGGGTTAGATAGTGCATTGTCGCACGCATATAGATAGACAGAGATGAACAAGTGCAGGAATGCGACGTTAGCTTGAATAAGGTTATACGAGGATGGGCTACCTCTTGCATGAGGATTGCCACCCACATTGTTCCATTTCTTGTAAGCTATATATAATTTAATTAATTAACCTTCCTAAAATATATGTGATTAAGTTGCATGTAACCAAGAATCTGTCGAGGATTCACATGACTACGAGTGGAGCGGTGTCAAGAATTCCCGCCCCTCCAAGCATGGCGGAAACTGCGAGTTGTATGCAGCGGTGTCTTTGTTGCCGGCCTGTACAGGGATGTATGATCTCA
Source organism: Triticum aestivum (assembly GCF_018294505.1). Lineage (NCBI taxonomy): Eukaryota > Viridiplantae > Streptophyta > Magnoliopsida > Poales > Poaceae > Triticum > Triticum aestivum. Next base: position 9,680,838 of record NC_057806.1, on the reverse strand, counting down.
ATGGGTACTTGATGTGCTTGTATCGTGACTCCATTTTTCATAATGAAAATGGGGGCTGTGCAGCCCCTTTGTTGACCGGAAAAAAAAAGAGAATGGCGAAAACAAGCGGGTCGTGGTTCCGAAAATACCACACTTAAATCAGCAAATAATCATCAAGATAGAGGCACCGCGAACTAACACAAGGCGGGGATAAACCGAACTGAAACCAATCTCCCGGGGCACTAAGCTAGCAGAAATCCCCTAAAAACTAGACTAGCAGAAACAGAGGAGGAGCAGAGGAATCTACACGTTATAGCTCCATTGAGCCGTATGCATCTTTCTGATGCAGAGGCTGGGATAAAACCCTTTTTCGAAAAAAAAAAACACGTTATAGCTCCAAGTCGATCGACGGTAACCGGCCCAAATCAAGCAAGCGACCGTTGAAGCCTACACACCAGCAAAATCAGAGGAAGGGTAAACACGGCCGAGAGTTACCGTGAGCACGCGCGCGCGGGGAGAGAAGGGAAGAGGAACCAACGAAGCGTGGCAATGGCAAGGGAGATTAGTTGGAGGAGGCAGATCGAGAGGAGAAATGGATAGGAGAAGAGTGAGAGGGCCTGCCTTGTCCGTGACAGATTTGCGTGAAGTAGTACTGTACTACTGCATGCATGTGATGCAGGATCCATACAACCACACAGACAGATTTTGGCACTGGTGTGAGCCCACAACCGGAGACAAGCACGCGTGTAGGGACCGTCGGTTCAGCCATCAACGTCGACGCGCGCGGTCGACATGCGCTCATGTGCCAGACAGACCACGCCACACCAAAAAGTTGATGTCGACCGAAACACGAGATTCACTTTATTTTCCACAAAAAGGGGCAGAGGCCAAGTTACTCATAGGAGAGTACGAAAAATAGAAATTACGGGCATGCTCGCTCTCGCCGACCCACACAACACAAGCCACAGTTCTATTGTGCCACGGAAGTAGACAATATCATAGGAAAATCAACATTCAAAGAAAACTTCGTGAAAACCATACTTAAAAGTTCCAGAAAACCTAGAAAAAAAATATGGGATGTTAAGAAGACGACGTTCTATTCTCATGTGAAACTCCATCGAAAAACAAACATATTACGGGACGCGAGCCATGGAGAAGACAAATTCAGCATTGAATTGAATAGTGACAACGCTAATTCTGTTTGGCACTATTCAATGCTAATTTTGCCTTTTTCATAGCTCACATCACGTAATGTGTTTGAGTTTGAAAGTTTTGCAGGGCAATAAAACATCTTATTTTATCTTTTTTGAGATTTTTTTAAATCTCAAAGTATAGTTTTCGTCTGGTTTTCATCGGTTTCCAAATGTTGGTTTTTGTATGATATCCTCCCCTCCCGGAAGTGGCTCCTAGTCCCGTCACATACGATGGGGAAGCAAGCACCGTAATAAGCAAAGAAAACCCCCGAGCTCGCCAGTAACTGATGAGCTGAAACCAGTCTCCGGGGGCAATAAACTAGCTCTAGCAGAGAAAGGGGAGCGCAGAGAAAAGGGTCGCTCGGGACGGAAACCTCACCCGAGCAGTACGGTCTTTGGATAGGCTGTGGGGGAAGGGAAGGGGTCCGCGAGCGAATGGATTCCAAGTTCTATTTGCCTCCCGAGGCCGTCCACTATGTATATATATCCCTGGCCGACACAAAAAAGTTATCTCGATTTCGTGACTCACATACGTTCTCGGAGAGAAAGAATCAGGATGAGCGGACACGTAGCACGTACGTGCGGCCTGCCGACCGACCGCTTCCACTGGAAATAGAAAGTTCAAGGATTGCATGCGTATCCAGAGGTCGGCATACAGCTTTAATCATTCAGAGGTTGGCAGGTGCCTCTCTTGTCTTGGCTCGATGTTTCTGTCTGTCGTCTCGCTCTCAGCCGACCTCCGGAGAGACACAGGAGTAGTACGTGGTGATGCACGCGTGTGCGTGTACGTGTCTGGCCGACAGCATGAAATATTTGGAGGCTGGTAAAAAGTAGTACTCCCTCCGTTCCATAATATAATATAGTGCCTATACATTTTTGCAAAAGTCAAACATTATAAATTTTGACCATATTTATAAAGAAAAGTAGGCATATCTAGAATATCAAATGCACATCATTGAATACATCTTGAGTTATATTTTTAGAATGTACATGTTTGGTATTATAGATGTAGATTGTTTTCTCTATACGCTTGGTCAAAATTGGTAAAATTTGGCTTCCACAAGAATCTATAGGCACTACATTGTAGAATGAAGGGAGTACTAAAACAGGCATGTACTCTCTTTTTTGCTTTGACAGCAACATGAGATTGAAAACCATTCCCAATGGGCTCAAGCGCCGTCGATCCTTTCTCCGTTCCAAATTACTTGTCTTAAATTTATTTAGATACAGATTTTTTTTTAATTCTTGATACATATGTAAACGGAGATAATAGTAGAAATTAACGACGGGGGCTCTAGGGGTAGAAACGGATCGGATAGTGCTTTTACCACTTTCATTTTCATATATTTTCAAAACGAATACGAATCCGAATATGGATGTTATCGGATACGGATGCGGCTCGGGTGTTAATCGAATACGGATACATATCAGATGTTATATCAGATGTTATCTTGATTCGGAACGGATACGTATAATATCAACATATTGCTTAACTAAATTAGTCAACAGCTATATGACATGATATAATAAACTTGTAACATACAATAAATCAATGATAAATAGGTTTATGAATAAACACTATTGTAATGAATAATAATTTCTAAGTTTAATCATACAAAGAGTAAAATTTGATCACTTATTTGGCTTTTATGTTGGATAATTGAAATATTGGGGCAAGAATTTTGAAAATTACCTCGCATAATCTTATCCGGATACGGATATATCCACTTCCATATCCATATTTGTGTCAAAATGTCCTACTCCACCATATTTTATTTTTTATTTGTTTACTAAATTCGGATACGGATAATTTCCATTTTCCATTTCGGTTCGGATACAGATATTTCAGACACGGATAGGCATTTTCTCGGATACAAATGTCAGATATTTCGGATTATGTGCTACCACTTTCCACCCCTACTCAAAGCACCGTCGTCATTGTCAGCCCGCACAAGCCGGTGCACCTCGAAACAGGCGAGTCGGACACCGCGCAACCGCAAAGAGCTGCACCCGGTAAGAATTTTTGCTGAAACCATGAACTAGGAGAAAAACTATGTAATGGCCAGTAAAGAGATAGCAAATCGGGGCACTCTTGGTAAGACGCCAGACACCCATTTATTATGAAATTTCAACCAGTGCCATACTATTTGGATGGGACGTCAAAAAACACTAAGGTTTTATCATATAAAGATCCACAAGCCTTGCCATGACAAACTTCACAGCTTGTATTCTCAGCACTTGCAAATATCATAATAACTACTTCAATATTCACGAAGATCATGTTTCTGTCAAGTCAGAGTATACTTCTTTTTGCCATGGGCGTGATAATCAGTCATCGTCTTTCTTCGGCGGCGGCTTACGGTATGTTTCCTCAACGTGCTTTGCCAGGAAAACATACGTGTTGAACAGCTTCTTGACATTTGGAACGTTGTAGTTCTGAGCTACATAGACACCACATCCCACTCCCACTAAAAATTTGAAGCCGCCACCGAAAACCATTGCAAGAAAACCTGGAGCCAATGATATAAGGGGGGTTATGTACATGCATTTCGACACAGGATGTAAAAAGCCATGGTAAGACAAAAACCTGGAGTACAAATGATTACTGTCATGTGGCAGAAACACACTACTATATCCAAACATAAAGCTAAATGACACATATTTAGTATTGAAGTACTTCCAGGAAAGAAAGTACAGAAGCTACGTTTACTGCCATTGTGTAATGGTGGTTCATGTCTTTAGATTCCGCCCTCATATGTTTGGTCATTATAAACAGAAGAATCAGAATGTTGCCGCTCAGTTGCTTCATATAGATTGTAGTCCCGTAGGACTCTCCCACAAGAAGAATAGAAGACACGTGACAGGAGAGGTTATACCAAGCAATGAGAAAATCTCCCTCTCCCAACACTTCCCTGAAACCATCAAATTCTCTAATATGTCACCTTCCAAGAATACCATACTACAGTAGCAACCATGACCACTTGTTACCACAGGCCCCGTCCTCTACTAAGCTACCCCTCCATCCCTGGTTTTTGGTCAGCACACCTCTGATATTACTGACCCCAATCAGATTCCAAATATAGGATTGGGCGAAGGTAATGAAATAATCTATCAGATCTGCCAGTAACCTTCATCTTGCAAGGTCACCAAAACCGAATTCATGATCCAATCAGCCAACAATTTCATTTGAAAATTAAACAACCAATTATTCAAAGAAATGAAATCTGACAAAAGCTCATGAAACCATGCATACTCATTTCTCAAGCTTAGAGCACCTACATCATTCTGGGGAAAGTGTAACAATCATGGGAAAATACATTTCAAACTATAGTCAAGGTTTAAAATGCCACTAACAATGCTCACTGACTTGTGAGCCCAACAATTTTGTTCAACCAAAATTTAGAAAACCAAATGTTTTTTTCAGAGGGAAACTCTATTGTCTTCATCATGTATGACACTATGACTACAAAATCTATTAAATTAGACTAACTGCATGTATACACACTAAAAATACTGGTGTCAGCTCCTAAAATGTCCTACAAAATTCCCTTCCCTGACTACCCCATAAAGAAAAGAACTGTGGAAATTAATAACTATTTTTATTGATGGTTAATTCACCTCAAAAGGAAAATAGGATAAGAGGTGAAGATACGATATAACACTCTGACCTCTAGAGCATTCCTGCAATGCTGCACCAGCAGTTTTGACCCGATCAAGTGCCAAAGAAAATACAGTCTGACACAACATAATTTTTCCTTTTGAGGAATGACACAAGATAATACAGATATCGAGCCCGGCATAAAACATTAACTAGAGATTCCCAGTCAGCAATTGTAAATAAAGCTACATGTATTTGAAAGAAAAATAAAATTGTACCAAATAATGGCAACGTCTTTTACCAATCTGTTATCTCCCCGCACGTCCTCCCAACCATCCTCACGACCATAGGTACATAGTTTCCTCCGAATGCAAACTATATCCAAAACCATAATTCCCAGGATCAAAACCTGGCTCTGATACTAAGTTGTCACGAGCTAGGTAACGGAGGGGATAGTTGTGAGTGGTAAGAGGGCAAGGGGTTCAGACTTGGGTGCCGTGACATTTGGGGATAGATCTGTTCTGGAGCTTAACCACCGTACATAAAGCAATGCAAAGCCTGCTTTGAAGACCGATTTAGAGAATGATAAGAAGCCACATAAACTTAACAGTGCAAAACGTACTGTTTACAAGAATTTCGATTGTATACAAAAAGAGTTATACCCAAAGCAAATCAAGTGATGTTTATCTGAAACATTAGATTTTGTTTTTCTTCTCTGGCTAGCTAAGTACTAGTACATGAGAAAACAGTTTGGCCACACTGATCAATAACAACCCCTCCAGACTGGATTACAGAATGATGCACCTAAAACCAATCATGGATAACAAAGTACAGCACCTGCTAGAACTTGCAGTTGGTTTAACTGGCAGCTCAAATGCATTAATAAGAAATATCATGACATTAGACTGGACATAAGACATTGATCTTGTTCCTTACCGGGTCGCAGATGAAGGAGCACGGATCGATGTCGATTAGCAGCTGCAGGTGGAGGAGATCGGGCAGTCGGCCGCCGGCGTCGGAGTCAGCAGCGGCAGGTCAGCACGACGGCCAGGCGCAACGGGGGTCCGAGGGAGCCGAGGGCGAGGGGTGACGGCGGCGGGAGTGCGACGAGGTGGGCGGCGCCGCGGAGGGCCCAGGAGCGCGCACGGGTCGGCAGGGAGTCGGGGATTGGCGCGGCGGGGAGCGGGGAGCGGCGGCTAGGGTCACCGGTAGAAGAGGGAATCGGGAGGGGACATTTTTTTCTTGTCGTAAGTAGCTTTTTTTTTATCACGGGAACCTTCTTCTTGGAAAAGGGGCAAAGATCCGAATTGGGTCAACCTCGTGGCTGCAGCCGGCCCGCGGCCCAGACACGAAGAGAATGTACATTTGGGTGGAGCCCAAATTTTCCAAACTATTGGGAGCACCTAATTACCGCATTCTGCGGCAAATAGACGCCTCTTCGCACAGAGCGTGCGGAACTGGCCAGACATTTAGAGTAAAACTCTTAGCGATCGGTCGGGCGCAAAGAATTCGAAAAAGAAAATATGCTCAACCAACCAGGGATTTGATCTCCAGAACTTCTATTGAGGCCGGCACCTCGCCGGCCGGTCGAACTGACCAACGGTTGTTGAAAATGTGCGGCGCCAAGTCTAAACAACAAACTGCAGCAGCGTAACTCAACATTACTCAATGTTTAAGAAACGCAATCAATTTATTAAATTCCATTTCTTTTGAAAATGTGAAGATATTGGAAACATGAACAATCTTTGAAAACTCGGAACACCTTTGGAATTATGAAGATATATTGAAAAATGAGGACCAAAAATTGAAATTCCGACCAATTTTTTAAAACACAAATAAGATTTGAGACTCCGAACTTCTTTGAAAAAACAAATAAATTTAGAGAATCTGAAGAATTATTGAGAATTTGAAATATTTGTAGGAACATGAACAAAAATTTGAAACTCTCAACTTATTTGAAAACATGAACATTTTTTTAAATTCCGAACATTTGTTTGAAACTGTAAGTAATTTTTTGAAACACGAAAAAAATTCAAACTCCATTTTTATGAAAACTCAATCAAATTTTGAAATACCGAACAATTTTAAGAAACACGAAAAAATTTGAACTCCAAACTTTCTTGCACGAACAAATTTTGAAATTTTGAACATTTTTTTGATATCACGAACAATTTTAAATACAGGAACAAAATTTTGAAGCTCCAACATTTTTTGAAAACATGAAAAAAATTTGAAAATCGGAACATTTTTGGATATCGACGCAACGAGTGCAACAAACAGAATTTCAAAAATGACACTTAAATAAAAACAGGGAAAACGGAAAGGAAACAAAGAAAAAGGAAAAAAATAGAACAGAAAATAAAACAAGAAAAAAAAATAAAAAACCGAGTAGAAGAAAAAAAATCATGGTTCTTGGAACCATCTAGAAGGTTCCTTGGACATCGACACAACGAGCGCAACAAACGGAATTTCAAAAATAACACTTAGAAAAACAGGAAAAACACAAAAATGAAACAAAGAAAAAGAAAAAAAATGAAAGAAAAGAAAAAATAAAACAAGAACAAACAAAAAACCGAGTAGAAGAAAAAAACGGTAACCATCTAAAAGGTTCCCAAAACCAGTTGGCTCCCACTGTGGCCACGGTTTAAGTGGGCGGGACCAGAACCCTAGCTCCTGTGCGTTGCGTAGCGAGCGCAACGAGTGATTTGAACCAAGACCTTCTAGATATCAGAAAGCAGTTCTAACCACCTGAGCTACCTCATTTGAGAGTATACCCAGATTTTTCCCCTAGGGCGACCTAGGGTTCCCTAGTTCCTCTCGCGGCGGCGCGAGAGTATACCCAGATTTAGTCAAACCTGCGGCAAATCCTTACGTAAAAACTCCAAGCGGTGGTCATCTGGCGGCTGCAGGAGGTGACACCATGGCGGAAAGCATGAAGGAAACCCTGGCGGGTGGCGTCAGAGGCAGCGACGCATCTGTTAACATCGGCGGCGGGGATGCGGTTCCCCCGTTTGAATCCAATCTTGAAAGCAAGTTCGAGGGTTTGAATCTCTACGGAGAGGAGGAGGAAGAGTTGGATCTGTCAGGTGAAGTTGAGGGATTGTTGGAGGATACGAGATGGTTAGGTGTTTTTAGGGTTCATACCCAAAGACCGTTTTCTCACGTAGCTCTGTTCAAAGACATGCGTAATGCATGGGCGTCTGCACAGGATGTGATCTTCAAAGCAAAGGGAGATAATCGGTTCATAGTTCAGTTCATGTGCCTTGGAGATTGGAATAGGGTTATGAACGGAGGACCGTGGCTGTTTAGGCGGGAGGCGGTGGTGATAGAAGAATATGACGGATTAACTGACGTCTATGAGTATAAACTTGATCGCATACCAGTATGTGCAAGGATTAAAGGAATCTCCGATGTAATCATGCAAAAGTCTGCGCTATGAGAGAAAGTAGCAAACAAGGTTGGTGTTTGTCCGATCAAAGTCTTTGTGACTGAAGGGCGCATACACACGGCGCAGTACCTGAGAGCTCGGGTCTTTGTGAAGCTCGATACTCCCTTGGTCCGGTTTGTGCCACTGACTCTGAAAGAGATGAAAAGGTATCCTGTGGAATACGGAAAACTCCCAAAATTCTGCAACTTTTGTGGGTTAATTGGACATGAGGTAACAGATGTTGGGGAACGTAGTAATTTCAAAAAAATTCCTACGCACACGCAAGATCATGGTGATGCATAGCAACGAGAGGGGAGAGTGTAGTCCACGTACCCTCGTAGACCGAAAGCAGAAGCGTTATATCAACGCGGTTGATGTAGTCGTACGTCTTCACGATCCGACCGATCCAAGCACCGAAACTACGGCACCTCCGAGTTCTAGCACACGTTCAGCTCGATGACGATCAACCGACTCCGATCCAGCAAAGTGTCGGGGAAGAGTTCCGTCAGCACGACGGCGTGGTGACGATCTTTATGTTCTACCGTCGCAGAGCTTCGCCTAAGCACCGCTACAATATTATCGAGGATTATGGTGGAGGGGGGCACCGCACACGGCTAAGAGAACGATCACGAAGATCAACTTGTGTGTCTAGAGGTGCCCCCTGCCCCCATATATAAAGGGGCAAGGGGGTGGGGCCGGCCCTAGGAGGAGGCGTGCAGGAAGAGTCCTACTCCCACCGGGAGTAGGACTCCCCCCTTTCCCTAGTTGGATTAGGACTTGGGGAGGAAGGAAGAGAGGGGGAGGAAAGGG
>NC_057806.1:9664535-9671610 GCF_018294505.1 Triticum aestivum | reverse complement strand
CTCTCTTCTTCCTCCACTAGGCCCAATAAGGCCCATTAGGTTACGGGGGGGTTCCGGTAACCTCCCGGTACTCCGGTAAAATGCCGATTTCACCCGGAACACTTCCGATGTCCAAACATAGGCTTCCAATATATCAATCTTTATGTCTCGACCATTTCGAGACTCCTTGTCATGTCCGTGATCACATCCGGGACTCCAAACAACATTCGGTACATCAAAATATATAAACTCATAATGAAACTGTCATCGTAACGTTAAGCGTGCGGACCCTACGGGTTCGAGAACAATGTAGACATGACCGAGACACGTCTTCGGTCAATAACCAATAGCGGAACCTGGATGCTCATATTGGCTCCTACATATTCTATGAAGATCTTTTATCGGTCAGACCGCATAACAACATACGTTGTTCCCTTTGTCATCGGTATGTTACTTGCCCAAGATTCGATCGTCGGTATCTCAATACCTAGTTCAATCTCGTTACCGGCAAGTCTCTTTACTCGTTCCGTAATACATCATCTCGCAACTAACTCATTAGTTGCATTGCTAGCAAGGCTTAAGTGATGTGCATTACCGAGAGGGCCCAGAGATACCTCTTCGACAATCGGAGTGACAAATCCTAATCTTGAAATACGCCAACCCAACATGTACCTTTGGAGACACCTGTAGAGCACCTTTATAATCACCCAGTTACGTTGTGACGTTTGGTAGCACACAAAGTACTGTTCCTCCGGTAAACGGGAGTTGCATAATCTCATAGTCACAGGAACATGTATAAGTCATGAAGAAAGCAATAGCAACATACTAAACAATCGGGTGCTAAGCTAATGGAATGGGTCATGTCAATCACATCATTCTCTTAATGATGTGATCCCATTAATCAAATGAAAACACATGTCTATGGTTAGGAAACATAACCATCTTTGATTAACGAGCTAGTCAAGTAGAGGCATACTAGTGACGTTTAGTTTGTCTATGTATTCGCACAAGTATTATGTTTCCGGTTAATACAATTCTAGCATGAATAATAAACATTTATCATGATATAAGGAAATAAAATAATAACTTTATTATTGCCTCTAGGGCATATTTCCTTCAGTGTGGCGATGGAATCCATACCCCTGAGTCTTGTGAATGGGGAGAATGGTTGCTTGTGCAGTTTGATAATGGTGGCGGAAGAGGGAATAATAATATCCCTAGAGGTGGAGGAAGCATGGGAAGAGGAGGGGGCCAAGGTGGAGGAAGAGGAAACCCGGGCGACCCAAATGAGCAGGAAGCCGCTGACATGGACCTGGGTGATACCATCATCCCTACGGCGCGAAAGAGGCTCATTGGCCAGGATGGAACTCCGGTCAGTACACCTAGCACGGGACATGTTACTGAGAAAGTACTGTTGATTGAGAACAACAGTAAAGGAGTTGTTGATAAAAGCCAGCTTAGCACACCGTAGAAAATACATGACAATAAGAGGTTTAGGGCAGGGACAGAGATGGAGAATCAACATGGGAGCAGTTCATCGGCGACCTCCTTCGAGGAGGATCGCCGGAACCAATGAAAATCATAAGCTGGAACTGTCGGGGTCTCCTCGGTGCCCTGACAGTTCGTTCGCTCCTGGATATCCAGAGGCGACATAAACCGGATGCGTTTTTTCTGTCTGAGACGCATTTGGATGAGGATAAGGCAGAAAGGTTGGTGAGAAAGTTGGGCATGGATGAGAGAATTGTGGCACCTTGTTTGGATGGTAGAACGGGCAGTTTGCTAATGGTCTGGAAGAAGGAGGTGAGGATCTACTCCCAGACCACCGCACGAGGAGGGATTGATGTTCATGTGCATGAGACAAATGGAGATGTTTGGAGAATGACGGGTATATATGGAGAACCTAGCTGGGAACACAAGGATCGTACATACCAATATATACGAGACTTGCACGCCCAGTCCAGATTACCTTGGGTCATTATTGGTGACTTTAATGAGATCTTACTGTCATCAGAAAATGAGGGAGGGGCACCAAGACAGCAAGCCCGCTTGCAAGCTTTCCAGGACGCATTATCAGATTGTGATCTCGAAGACCTGGGATACGTGGGGGATAAATTCACGTGGTTCAGGGGTGGTCTGAAAGAGCGACTTGACCGAGCTGTGACGAACGGCGGGTGCATAAGTATGCACCCATATGCAGGCATGTGTAACTTGGATATGGGCAAATCAGATCATAGGCCCATAATGTTGGATACAGAGTACCTTGCGGGTGTGGCAGAAGCAAAGCCACAATATAAAAGGCGTTTTGAAGCAAGATGACTAGAAGAAGAAACGGTGGAAGAGATCATAAAAACAACATGGCATAAGGCACATCATCAATGCCTTTATACCAATTTACATGAGAGAGTGGATGCTGTCCACCGTGATCTGCATGAATGGGATAGGAAGGTCCTCAAGGGACCTCAGATTCGCTTGAATGAAGCGCAAAAGGAGCTGGAAAAACTTATGCAAGTTCCTTTCACAAATGAGGTTCGCTCGAGGCAAAAAGAATTATCAGTTTTAATAGAAAATTTGCTAGATCAAGAGGAAATCTTCTGGGCCCAGAGAGGCAACGTTAGATGGCTTCATAGAGGGGATCGCAATAGTCAATATTTTCATAATTTTGCCTCTGCTAGGAAGAGGAGGAATCTGATTAAGAAACTGAAGGATAATAATAATGGGTGGGTAGAGGGAAATGATAACCTCAACCCACTTATTTCAAATTATTTCTCTGGCCTCTTTTCCTCTGATGTTATAGATTATTGTCAAGGCTTGCTGAATACGGTGAAAGCAAAAGTCACTACACAAATGAACACAGCATTGATGGAGCCGTACACACGGGAGGAGGTACGGAAAGCCTTGTTTCAGATTGAGGGTATGAAGGCACCCGGGCCTGATGGACTGCATGCAATTTTCTTTAAACGCTTCTGGCACATCCTAGGCGATGAACTTACGGATGAGGTGCTAGAGGCAGTCCACAAAAGGAAGATACCGACCGGTTGGAATCAAACTAATATTGTGTAAATTCCTAAGGTTGACAGCCCGGAGGTAATCACTCAATATCGACCTATTAGTTTGTGCAATGTTGTCTATAAAATCAATAAAAAATTATTGCAAACAGACTCAAGAAGATATTTCCAGAGGTAATTTCTCCAACAAAGAGTGCTTTTGTACCTGGAAGACTAATTACTGACAATGTGTTAGTAGCTTATGAATGCTTTCATGCAATAAAGAAGAAGACCCATGGATCGAATGGAATTTGTGCAGTAAAATTGGACATGATGAAGGCATATGATAGAGTAGAATGGGTTTTCTAGAACAAATGGTGCTGAAATTGGGGTTTCACCCAACCTGGGTGGAAATGATAATGCAATGTGTCTCCTCAGTGACTTATAAAATAAGGTTCAATGGAGTGGAAACAGAAGAGATTATACCATCGAGAGGCTTACCGCAGGGAGATCCTCTATCTCCTAATTTGTTCTTGATTTGTTCAGAAGGGCTTTCTAGCCTATTAGATCATGAAGAAGAAGTGGGTGGTATTGAAGGGATACGTGTTTGCAGAGATGCACCATCTATTTCCCACTTGCTTTTTGCAAATGATTCGCTGATTCTTATGACAACAAATGTTCAGAATGCAAACACACTGAAAATAATTCTAGAAGTTTACTGTGGGAGTAGTGGTCAGTGTGTAAGTACTCCTAAATCAAGTATTTTCTTCAGTCCGAATACAAGTGTGCTGGTTAGGGAGGAGGTATGTGTAAATCTGAATATTCTAACTGAAGCATTAACTGATAAATACCTGGGTCTCCCCACTATTGTGGGAGTCGATACAAGTGACTGTTTTCAACACATTATAGACAGAATTTGTCAGAGAATTAAGGGTTGGAAGGAGAAGATGCTCCCAATGAAGGGGAAAGATATTTTGTTGAAGGCAGTGGCCCAGGCAATCCCCTCCTATGCTATGTCCGTTTTTAAACTCCCCAAAAACATTTGCAAGGAAATTACAGATGAGATTGCAGGTTTTTCGTGGGGGGATAGTGAGGAAAAGAAGAAGATGCATTGGTTTGCATGGTGGAAGTTATGCATCCCGAAGAGTAAGGGTGGATTGGGGTTTAGGGACCTACACAGTTTTAATCTTGCTTTACTAGCAAAACAGTGTTGCGCTTACTCCAGAATCCCGAATCTTTGTGTGCACGAGTTCTAGGTGCAAAGTACTACCCTGATGGAAATATTCTCATGGCGGGACCAAAAAAGGGCTCTTCTTTTACTTGGCAAAGTATTGTATCGGGTATACAAACTTTTAAGAGAGGGTGCATTTGGCGGGTGGGTACGGGTTCACAGATTAATATCTGGAATGATCCTTGGATCCCAACTAGTGAAACAAGGAAAATTATAACTCCAAGGGGAGCTACTATGTTGAGCAAGGTTGAGGAATTAATTGATCCCTATACTGGGCAGTGGGATGAGAGTTTGATCCGAGATGTTTTCTGGCAAGTTGATGCACATAGAATCTTGCAAATACCTCTCAGAGTGCAGGTGATGGAAGACTTTGTATCATGGCACTATAACCGATCAGGTGTCTTCAATGTGCAATCAGCCTATCATGTGCAACTCCAACACCAATTTGGAGGCAGGGAGAACCTAAGTGCAGCACAAGGTAGCCGTCCAAATCATATCTGGAAACGTGTGTGGGGACTGAGAATTCCTGGCTAAGTTAAACACTTCGTGTGGAAGGTGATTAGGGGAGTTTTACCATGCTATGGTACCCTTGCAAACCGCCATATTCCAGTTACGGGACAATGCCCAATATGCAAGACATGATATGAGGATTCGCAACACTGTTTATTCACATGTAAGAGGGCGAAGGATATATGGAAGGAGCTGGGACTCGAGGCTGAAGTTCTGCAAGCTGTTGCCGAGGACCGGTCAGGCGCATCCACTCTGGCTACTCTCTTAGAGCGTCAAGTTCCAAAAAACGACCTATCTGTGGCTGAATTAGCTGCAGTGGCAAGCTGGTATATTTGATGGCAACGACGACAAATTGTTAAGGGCGAGATAGTCCGACAGCCGCACCAAACCTCCATTGCATTACGAGTTCTAGCAACAAACTTTATTCGCTCATTCACACCGAACCAGCCGATGATTAAGCGTGATCATATGTGGCACAAGCCAATGAGAGGAGTGTTGATGCATCTTTCAGCGCCAAAAATTTGGCTGTCGGCACAGGAGCAGTGGCACGAGATGAGCATGGTGACTTTATAGCGGCTGCTTCTTAGTTCATACCGCATGTGGTGTTAGTGGATACGGCAGAGATGATTGCTATCCGGAATGGTTTCTATTTGGCTGGCAAGATTGGTTGTAACATACTACACATTGAATCGGATAGTTCAAATGCAGTGAGTGCTCTCAATTCTGAAACTGTCCTGGGACAAGAAGCGGCTATCCTACTAGAGAGCAAAGAGATGGGCCTGGATTATGCGAAATATGAAGTAAGTAACTGCCCTCGGGAAGCAAACTGCGTTGCTGATTGCATAGCTAAGTCATCTCTAGCTAGTAGATCTTCAGAGTTTTGGGAAGGTGCTATCCCAGATTTTATTTCTCAACATGTTGTAAACGATCTTGCCATTATGTGAGAAATAAAGTTTTACCCCTTCAAAAAAAACCCTGAGCTACCTCATTTTTGTGTTACTTATAGCTGTTTACTACTTTTCTTTCTTTCTCCTTTCTTTTTTATTTTTCCTTTTTATTTTTATTGGAATAGTTTTGTTCTTTTTTTTCTTGCGTGCACTTTTTCTTCAAATTCATGATTTTTTAAAACAGATGAATTTTTTTTCCAAAATCGATGAATTGTTTTCAAAATCGATGAACTTTTTTGTTAAAATCTATAAAATTTTTCAGAATGATAAACTTTTTTAAAATTTGATGAACTTTTTCGAATATGATAAATATTTTTAATATTTGACAAATTTTTTCCAAATCCGATGAACTTTTTCAACTTTGATGATTTTTTTTTTAAAATTGATGAACGTTTTCTAAAATTCATGAACTTTTTAGATTTTTTGCGATTGTTTTCAACCTTTTTTCAATAAAGGATGGATTTTATTAGCTCAAAATGAAGCATCAAGAGGATACAAAACACCATGAGCACACACCCGGCCTCTGCATAGTTAGGATGCACCCAGCCAACATGAACATACGCACACAAGAAAACACACCGACCAATAGCAAAGTCATGTAAGACCAAAGCTATGAGCAGGCGAGGAAAAAAAAACCAAACTGATCAGATTCGTGATCGGCAAACTACAACAATGACCATATCCGCACCAATCATATCATGACATCACACAATCGACGAGTTTCTTCAACAACAACGCCTTCAGGATAGGAGCAGCGTACAAACGCCGTCGTCCTCGGATCCAACCACCAAAGGCTAGAATCTGGGTTTTCACCCTGAAGAATTAGTCCGAGCATATCCGAACAATGCCTCCAGCAAGGTAACGATGTCAAAAACATCGCCATTGCCAGGTATAACCAACTTGGATCAGACCTAGGTTTCACCCCGGAGCTCGCAATCGGGATGCTCGATTAGCACCACCATCGATGTCACTCATGTGTTGTCGCCACCACTTTTCCGCGAACCCAGCAGTTACATGTGATGTGTGATCACCGCTACTGTACAACCATCCCTATGCGTCAAACCGTTCTTCATAGTTTGCATCTTGCTGCCGAAGTCAACCACCGGATCTGAAGGGAAACCCTTCCAAAGACCTTTCGGTGGCCATCACAATCTACAACAAGACTGTCGCTGCAGACCGGAGTGGTCATCTCCACGGGCGAATCTGGGTGATGGGACGACCGCTTCAGAAACCCACCCATGTTTGGCCAGATCAGAACGACGGGTATCATCGCATGATGGCAACAACAATCACCACGCCACAGATCAAGCCCAGCCAGCATCCGCAGATCAAGCCCCGCCAGCGTCGATGACCACCGACCCATGCCTTGCTCAGGCTGAGCAGCACAACCAGAAGGCGAGGCACCCAGGAGAGGACATGGGGGC
>NC_057806.1:9641179-9664268 GCF_018294505.1 Triticum aestivum | reverse complement strand
CCACCACTAGCCTGCGGTCGTTCAACAATTGACGCCGTGATCCGCCGCCATGCCCACGACCTTCATGATCACGTTCAGATCCACGCGGGGGAGGGGGGGGGGGACGGCTCAAGAGCAAGAGTCCCGCCGCCATCGACCATCGACCGGAGCTTTGCCCGGACGGCAGCGGCCGGCGGCGGCGAGGGAGAAAGAAGGCGACGGGGGCCTAGAGGAGCGTCGGTGGCGAGCCGCCCGAGTCGCCGATGGGACGACGCGGGGGCGTTCGAAGCCTTTTTTTTCCGCGATTGTTTTCAACTGGTACAGGTTTATTTCATTTCGTGATTTTTTTGAATGCGTTTTCAAATTTATGTTTTCTTTGTTCAAATAATTATAGTGAGTATATAATACTAGTATATGTTTGGTTTTTGTACTGAATGAATGAATGGTCAAAAGTGCTTTATTTCCTAGTGTGTGCATTTACATTGGTGAGGAGTTCGAGTCCCACAACTCCCTATTAAAATGTGAACGATTTTCTTGGCGGTTTGCTTTTTCTGCTGGTTTGCTGGACCGGCCCATGTGGTGGGGCACGTGGGACAGGAGCTCCCCGGTGGATATGTTGGAGTAGAGCCCAAAAACTTAGAAATTCATTTTGGAGCTCCAGCTACATGGAACTCGTTTTTTTTTCGAAAAAATCAAAACAAATGTTTCAATATTTCAAAAAATTTGAGAGAAAATCCACATTGTCATATGGTTGTATCCTATATACTCGCACATTTTCATGATGAAAAAAATTGACATGAGAGTTACACAAAAAGACAAATCATTGACATTATAAACAGCGAATAGTGTCTGCACTGTTCACTATATACAACCAACGATTTTCACTTTTTTGTGTAGCTCACGAATCAATGTATTTTCTCATAAAAATTTACACACGTGTAGTATACATCCATATGTCAATGTGGTCTTAGAATTTTTTGAAACTTTGAAATGTTATTTTTGAATGTTAAAAAAAAAGGACTCCAAATAGCCCGAGCACTAAAACGCCGCACTCCGAAAAACTGCATCTTGTAAGTTGAAGATGAGGAGGAAACTCAACCCACCTTGAGCTTCAACAAGTCCGCCGAAGCTTCTTCTATTCCGAACATCATATGTATCCCTCTAAACATTATGAAACGAAAAGCTTTACACCCCTCAGAAAAAAGAGTTCACCGTGCCTGATGACACGTTGGATTTCTGACCAGATGGCGTATAACTGATTGCTATGATCAATGGTGATGCCATCGAAGATGTTAAGTTGAGTGATCCACATCCCCTCTCAATAACCTCATTAACTCTCTCTTTCAACAACCTCTAGCCTCTGCTATCATTCAAACTGACATTATTCACCAAGATTGCCCGGATATATTATGTTGGGATCTAACCCCTAATGGTACTTGTTCTTCCAAATCCACTTATAAATTGTGTTTGTAGGATGTTCATGCAAATCCAAGAAATACTCCTTCCCAAGTTTCTTTGCAGGTCAAAAATCTTCTCAAGTTGATTTGGAAGCAAAAGTTGATGATCACCAAAGTTCAAACTTTCGCTTGGAGACTCCTTCGGAATGTGCTTCCCACAGGTTTGCGGGCTGGGCGCTTTTCCATACATATTTCTCAATGTTGTTGCGGATGTGGTCAAAAAGAGGATGAGGTTCACCTATTTTTTCTTTGTGACTTTGCTAGAGCTGCTTGGTTTTCTCATCCTTGGTTCATTAGAACAGATGCTTTAGTTCAGAACTATCCCAATATTCAAAGTATTATCCTTGCTTTACTTAATATGAACCATCCACATGCTTATTGTCATCATTCTAAATTTTATGGGGTGTCTTTGGAAAGCGAGGAATGATTATCTTTTTGATAGAAAGAAAGCTGCCCCTCACCAAGTTAATATTGTTGTTGCTTCTCTATGTGCTGATTTCTGTGATCTGCTTAATAGTTCTTCACAACATTAGTCTCAAAACTCCAGCTGTATCTTAATCCATACTAATCAACTTCCCTTGCAGGGACAAATGCTTAAATCTGATCTTCTTACCACAGGACCGAAAGTATATACTGATGCAGCTTTTAAGTGCAAAAAATTCTAGGTTTATTCCAGGGAACATTTCTTTGTCGTGGGATCAGAAGGAAGTCAGTGTTGAGATTCAAGCTTCCATCTCCATTACAAGTACACCTCTTGGCTGCAACTTTTGCTCTTCTCTTGGCTGCACAAGTGGCCGAACGTCTCAGCATCAGCCAGCCGACTTTCCTCACAAACTTTCTCTCTTTGGCTTCATTTGCGGCTAGTAGGAATATTACTGAAACTACTACCCCTTTGACTATCAGGAAAGTTTTAGCTGATTTCTTATGCTACTCTTCAGACCTTCAACCTAGGGTGTTCCATATTTTCTGGGAAATTAATGGAACTGCTCACAACATCGCTCATCAGGTTCTTATATCAAATGGAGAACCTGACATATGTTGTTTTGCTTCAGCTCACAGGAACATGACTTGCCCAGTAGTTTCTCTCCTCTCCAATTTCCAGTTCGAGGGCTTTGTAATTCATATTGTACATTGCTATTGAGCTGAGCTGAATGGAAAGTTTGGCGCTTCGTGCGCCATTTTTTGTTAAAAAAACACCCCCTCTCAATGCATGTTGACCCACCAATTCTTCCTTTAAAAGATTATAAAGATGTCTCGTGCAATGTCCTTGGGGAGTTGCTCGTTGTCCGACGAAGAGGAGTGCCAAAATTCGATCAGTTTGCTTGCCACCCCCAATGATGATTCTAGTGGCTTCATAGTTCATATTAGACTTACGGATTATTTTTACAGGAACTAACGGACCAACCCTTCTCCCCTCACTAAGGGCATGTGCAACAGTCTAGGCGGGTCATGCCTATACCCTCTCTTCATGTCAGATTACAGATGCACACAACCCGGCAAAAAAGGGAGAAGAAAAAAAAGGATCCCACTACGATGATCAAAACCATGTAGTTGCAACACAAACCACTGCGAAGGCAGCACCTCGAGTCCAAATTCTCCAAAAGGGACGCCTCCAAAAAGGAAACAGTGCACAAGCGCCGTTGCCACCCGATCATAGATCTTAGGTTTTCATCCTGGAGAAAGTCCGGTCTCAAAATAATGCCTTCAACAAGGTCATTGCCAGGCACAACCACTTAAAGCCAGACCTTGGATTTTCACCATGAAACATAAGACTATGTACTCCTCCTGTGCTGCCGCCCCCGCTTGCCAATGTCGCTTCTACAAGTCAGGAAACACCAAGCAAAGTCCTCATCGCCTCGAGGACTCAGTTCGCTATTACTAGACTTTAAACCTCAGCTGCCATGACATTCTCCGCCACTATCTTCACCATGAAAATCTAAAAACCGACATTGTCCCATGATGGCAACACACAGCGAAGCTTCGCGTCACTCCCTCTTGAAGCCGCCCGGCCAAAAATACGGGTTCACACGACCAAATCCCATCCAATCTAGCAATCTACAGGCATCAGGCGCCAAATGGAGATCGCCGACGGAGCCTTCTGGAACTTGTCACCGGCTAGATCAATGAGGACAGACATCAAGTAGAACACCATCTTCACGCAAGAAGAACACTAGGACCACCTCCTTTATTAGGCAGATCAGCAGGCCCCCATGCCGCCGCCCGCTGGCTCCTGATCAACAATCTGGAGAATTCAGCGGGCACCGCCATCACCACCCGCATCACGCGGAGATGAGGGGCTGGGCCGCACCGAGACACCCGAACCAGGCGCCATGCCACCCACGTGGCCATAGCGATTGCCGAAGAAGTCCAGGGCCGCCGCCCCGGTGTCCAACTCCGGCGGACGAGCCGCGCCGTCCAGTGTCGCCACGAAACTCCAGCGAGAGATCCCACCACGCGTGAAGGAAGAGGCCCCGACCGCTGCCAGTTGCACTTGGGGATGAGAGCCCGCCACCACCGTCAGCCGGACGGCCTTTGACCGACGGCAGTGGGGAAGCAGGGGCGGAGGAGAGGGAGGTGGCGGCTCTAGGATCCGCCCGACCCACCCCGCGTGGGAGCGACGCGGGTGTCACGCCCACACAAGGTATGTAATGGAAGGAAAGAAAAAAGAATATGACCAACCATCTTCTCAATGCTAGCTAGTTTTGCATGTAAAGCTTCCATGGCAATAAAATGGCGCAGGTTAACAAGCTTGTTGCCTTTCGGCAAATGTGTACTAGCTCCCCAATCATTTATATCCAGCACCTGTAGGTGATACAACCTACATACAGGTACAGAGAAATTCAAACCTGGTGAGCAGATAAAAGCAGTCCAGCTCCCGATAGTTTTTTTTGAAAGATCCAGCAAATTGCTGGCTTCAATTAGATTTAGCAGAAAGCAGCGAAAGAATAATATGGGGAGGATCCGAAGATCAAAGAAAAAGGACGCCGCTAACAGCCACACGTGTGGCAGGAAAGGAGACGCACCACACGTCTCTAATGCAAACAGATTGCCACCTCATGCATGCATGCATGTAGGAATCTTTTTGGATTTTCAGTTTTTAAAATGTTTTATCTCTTAAATGAAAAATCCGATTGAAGATCCGTTTTCACCATTAAATCCCTCGTGATGAGATCTTCGAAACTTGATATGTTTTGATGAATTTTTTTTGGATTAAAAGTTGCCATGTCTATTGCATATGAATTGCCATGATGTTTACACTAAAGTTGCCATGATATGTTTCAGCTATTTTCTTCTACATTTAAAAGTAATTTTTGACATTTATAAAACGGGGAATTAAGAAACTAGACTTGTCATGAACCATAAACTAAAATTGCCATGATACATGCACGTAAAATTGCCATGGTTCATACAAAAAATAATTTTCATGGTCAAAGTACTGGAGTTGCCATCATCAAAATACTAAAATTGCCATGATCTACAAACTAAAATTGCCACATGGCAACTTTAGTTTAAGCCCTATGGCAACTGCAGTGTAAACATCATGGCAACTTCTGGGCAAAAAAACAATCGTCGAAACGTATCAACATGGGGTCTAGTTTTGAAGATCTCGTCGAGACGGATTTAATGGTGAAAACAGATTTTTAGTTCGCTTTTTTATTTAGGAGATACAACATTTTTAAGTCGAAAGCCAAAAAAAATCTGCTGATGTTATCTATTCATACGTGGCAAAATGAGTGATGATGGAGGCGTGTGGGCGATGTGCAAACGCCCACACATGTGGGCGTTAACATTTTCGAAGAAAAAAGAAGAAAAACAGCAACCCTATTGGCTGCAGAACAACACTACGCTTACACAGTGGATCGCCCTCCACCCACAAAAGAACAATGCAGCTCCGACTTCGGCGAAGAACTACAGAGAAACTAGACAAGGTTGGCGTCACGAGAGATCGCCAAACGGACCACCTGTCGCCAGTCATCGTACGCCACCGGGGCCCCACACCACAGCTTTGACTTCGCAGCAACATGCAGCCGAGGTAAACTCATGGACACGCCGGAGAAGAGCCGACTACCACGACCAATGCCATGCCTCCAACTGCTCACCACCATCATCGTTGCCACAGAAGCCCAACCGAATACGACCAGCAGTAAGAAACACCTCCCTCCTATCACTGGTCTCCCTGGCTGGCAAGAAGCTCCTAGAACGATGCCCCAAGAGGTGCGACGCGCGTCGCCATCATCGCCTGATCCCATGGGATCGAGGGTTTCCCCTGAGCTTTCTTGCGTAGTGGAGTGAGCAGAGACGCCTCAGTGACGCCTTCTAGAAGGAAGCGGCGCCCGCAGGTGTCGCCGTCGCCTGCCCCGGCTCCAAGTCCGGCAGAAAGGTCTTCACCCGGCGCTGTGCCGACAACCACCAACCCAGGCCAGTCCACCGCCACAGCCTTCAAATCTGAACGCCGGGGCCCAGATCTACACCATTGCTGCCGGTCCACACCGGATAGCCGTCAGCCCCATGCGCCCGACGTCCATTACAGCCACCCGTAGAGTAGGACGCCGGGGCCCGATCTGCCACAGCTCCCGCTGGAGCTCGTCATGGAGCGGCACGGTCGCGCCCAACTCAACCCCGCGTGCTCCAGTCTGCGGCACGACGCGTCGCCTCCATCCTCGCCTTCCCGCCCACGCCTCTTACCAGCACCTCACCATGCGGAGGAGCTCCCCCCTGCGGCCTGCACGCCCGCGCCACCGCGCGCCCGCGCCTCCGTGCGCTGCCTCGCCGGCCTGATGCGCCGCCCCGAGCGCGCGCAGCCGCTCGGGCTCCCCCCGGAAACAACCGGCCCGCGCCAGCACCTCCGGACGAAAGGAGGAAGGGGCCCCGCCGCTGCCGAGCCGCACGGGCTTTGCCCGGCGACCGCTGCCGGCGGCGGCGAGGGGAGGGAGAGGTGGTAGTGGGGTTGCTGGCGGCGGCGGCTAGGTTTGCTCCCGAGCCGCCCACGGGAGCGACACGGGAGCGGCGGCTAGGTTTGCTCCCGATAGTGAAGATTGAAAAATGATGAGATGTTGTTCCATACTATTGAATCCAAATCATGGACTACCATGTCCAACTTCAACACTCGGACATATTTCTCCTCACTGAATCCTTTTCGGAATGTTTTTGCACACTCCAGGTCATGAGGCCCAAATAGCATCAATGGTGCTTAATTTATTTTGCCGCAACTCGAAGAAGGGATTACATAGTGATCACTTGTAGAAAAAGCTCATTACAGCGCACGGTGCCATCTAACTGTGCATCGTATTCCCATTTTGTGATTATGCTGACATGACGGACAAGCCGTGATGTAGTAGAGTAGTACAGGCCGTCCCAGCCCCCGCGCGTCGCCTCTGGCGCATGGGGGAAACCCTAACCGCGCTGCGAGCCGCCCCTCCCCACTCCTTCCCCGCTTCGCCGCCGCCGGAGGGGACACCGGCGAAGCCCGCGTGGTCCCTAGGAAAGGTGGCGGCGGGGCGTCCTCGTTGTTTCGTCATCTCACGGCGGCCGGTGGCGCACGGCGGTGTTCCACCCGTGGCTGGCGCCTGCTGCCCGTGGGACAGCAGGGCTGGCCCTGAACGGCGCTTGGTGGTGACCACTTGGTGGCGCGTGGGTGGGCCGGATCTAGGCTTCGGGTCTGCGTCCCCGTCGTGGCAGCGCTTGCCGTTGCCCTCGGCCATGGGGCGTGGTCCCGGACGGTCCTAGCGCCGGTGGTGCTAGCCAGGACGCACGCTGGCAGCACCCGACTTCATCTCGCGTCGTCTCGCTGGCCAATGGTGGTGGTCATCTTCTTCGTCAGAGATGGCCGGCCAGAGGCTTGGTGATCGGATCTCGACATCCATCATCTAGTCCCGGCTGCGAGTTGGGGAGACATGGTTTCCGGTGAAAACCGAGCCAACGGCAGGCGATGGCGGCGTTCTACGCCGTTACCTTGATGGAGGCATCATCGTGCAACTCCTGTCGACCCACTTGTGCTTCTCCGGGGGAAACCCTAGGATCTGGTGTTCCAGATCGGACGATGGCGGCACTGCGGTGTTGTTCCTCTCTTGGGAGCATCGTTTGTGGAGCAACGTGATAACCCACAAGTATAGGGGATCGCAACAGTTTTCGAGGGTAGAGTATTCAACCCAAATTTATTGATTCGACACAAGAGGAGCCAAAGAATATTCTCAAGTATTAGCAGTTGAGTTGTCAATTCAACCACACCTGGATAACTTAGTATCTGCAGCAAAGTATTTAGTAGCAAAGTAATATGGAAGTAGCGGTAACGGTAGCAAAAGTAATATTTTTGGGTTTTGTAGTGATTGTAACAGTAGCAACGGAAAAGTAAATAAGCGAAGAACAATATGTGAAAAGCTCATAGGCATTGGATCGGTGATGGAGAATTATGCCGGATGCGGTTCATCGTGTAACAATCATAACATAGGGTGACACATAACTAGCCCCAATTCATCAATATAATGTAGGCATGTATTCCGAATATAGTCATACGTGCTTATGGAAAAAAACTTGCATGACATTTTTTGTCCTACCCTCCCGTGGCAGCGGGGTCCGAATGGAAACTAAGGGATATTAAGGCCTCCTTTTAATAGAGTACCGGACCAAAGCAGTAACACATAGTGAGTAGATGAACTCCTCAAACTATGATCATCACCGGGAGTGGTCCCGATTATTGTCACTTCGGGGTTGCCGGATCATAACACATAGTAGGTGACTATAAACTTGCAAGATAGGATCAAGAACTCACATATATTCATGAAAACATAATAGGTTCAGATCTGCAATCATGGCACTTGGGCCCTAGTGATACGTCTCCAACGTATCTATAATTTTTGATTGCTCCATGCTATATTATCTACTGTTTTGGACCATATTGGACTTTATTTTCCACTTTTATATTACTTTTGGGACTAACCTATTAACCGGAGGCCCAGCCCAGAATTGCTGTTTTTTTTGCCTATTTCAGTGTTTCGAAGAAACAGAATATCAAACGGAGTCCAAACGGAATGAAACCTTCGGGAACGTGATTTTCTCAACAGATATGATCCAGGAGACTTGGACCCTCCGTTAAGAAAGGAGGGTGGCGGTCAAGAGGGTGGAGAGCGCCCCCTAGGGTGCGCCCCCTGCCTCGTGGGCCCCCCGAAGCTCCACCGACATACTCCTTCCTCCTATATATACCTACGTACCCCAAACAATCAGATACGGAGCCAAAAACCTAATTCCACCGCCGCAACCTTCTGTACCCACGAGATCCCATCTTGGGGCCTATTCCGGAGCTCCGCCGGAAGGGGAATCCACCACGGAGGGCTTCTACATCATCACCATAGCCCCTCTGATGAAGTGTGAGTAGTTTACCTCAGACCTTCGGGTCCATAGTTAGTAGCTAGATGGCTTCTTCTCTCTTTTTGGATCTCAATACAATGTTCTCCCCCTCTCTCGTGGAGTTCTATTCGATGTAATCTTGTTTTTGCGGTGTGTTTGTTGAGACCGATGAATTGTGGGTTTATGATCAAGTTTATCTATGAACAATATTTGATTCTTCTCTGAATTCTTTTATGTATGATTGGTTATCTTTGCAAGTCTCTTCGAATTATCAGTTTGGTTTGGCCTACTAGATTGGCTTTTCTTGCAATGGGAGAAGTGCTTAGCTTTGGGTTCAATCTTGCGGTGTCCTTTCCCAGTGACAGTAGGGGCAGCAATGCACGTATTGTATTGTTGCCATCGAGGATAACAAGATGGGGTATTTATCATATTGCATGAATTTATTCCTCTACATCATGTCATCTTGCTTAAGGCGTTACTCTGTTTTCCTGAACTTAATACTCTAGATGCATGCTGGATAGCGGTCGATGAGTGGAGTAATAGTAGTAGATGCAGGCAGGAGTCAGTCTACTTGTCTCGGACGTGATGCCTATATACATGATCATACCTATATATTCTCATAACTATGCTCAATTCTGTCAATTTCTCAATAGTTATTTGTTCACCCACCGTAGAATACTTATGCTCTTGAGAGAAACCACTAGTGAAATCTATGGCCCCCGGGTCTATTCTCATCTTATCAATCTCCATCACATTATTATTGCTTTTATTTTTACTTTTACTTTCACCTTGCATCTTTATATAAAAAATACCAAAAATATTATCTATCATCTCTATCAGATCTCACCCTCGTAAGTGACCGTGAAGGGATTGACAACCCCTAATCGCGTTGGTTGCGTTGAGCTATTTGTTTTGTTTAGGTATGAGGGACTCGCGCGTAGCCCCCTATTGGATTGATAACTTGGTTCTTAAAAACTGAGGAAAATACTTACTCTACTCTGCTGCATCACCCTTTCCTCTTCAAGGAAATCCAATGCAGTGCTCAAGAGGTAGCAGGAAGATTTCTGGCGCCGTTGCCGGGGAGGTCTACGCAAAAGTCAACATACCAAGTACCCATCACAATCCCGTATCTCCCGCATTACATTATTTGCCATTTGCCTCTCGTTTTCCTCTCCCCCACTTCACCCTTGCCGTTTTATTCGCCCTCTCCTTTCCGTTCGCTTTTTTTTCGTTCGCTTGTCTTGTCGTCATGGCCAGTCTTATATCTTCTCCGTTGTCTCCCGAGAATGAAGTTCTCAATTTTAAGCAAAGGGAGGGAGAAAATCTAAAAGACGCTTGGTATAGAATTTGCAATGCTCAAAATAGATCTAGCAGGAAGCAATCTACTTCAGTTCTTCTACGTAATTTTTATGTAGGTGCTAATCCTTGGTATAGATATATTCTTGATACCATTACCGGAGGGAATTTCTTGGGTAGCCATACTTTTGATTCTTATAATGCTATGATAGATTTATTTGGCTCACCACCTCTTCTGGTCAATGGAACTATGTTAACTTTGGAGCATGTAATGAAAAGACTTGAAATTATTGAAAATAAAGTTGCTACCGTTGAATTAATTGAAAATCTAGATGAAAAGATCCACAATCAAATTACCCAATATGGATCTAAGGTAGGAATAACTTTGAAAAATATTAAGGAGAAGGAACCCATGGTTAATGAGAAAATAAATCAAGATTCCACTAGAATCGATAAACTTGAGGGTATCATTACCAACTTGGGAACCGCTTTTTCTTCCGTAAAGAACACTCCAAGTCCTTCTACAAAAAATGCTAAGCTTATGTATGTTCCTAAGAATAAGGGTGAATCCTCTAGTAAGGAAAATGCGGATCTTAAATCTATAAGTATTCATCCCAATCTTGTTGCTTTCATTAAGGAACCATTTGCTACAAATGAATTTTTTTATCTTGTGCCTAAAAGTTTGATAATTACTAGAAATAAAGAAATTCCTAAGGAAGTTAGATGCCTCATTGAAGAGTTGCCTACCAAATATCGCAATACCTAGATCTATCCTTGCTTTATGCCTAGCTAGGGGCGTTAAACGATAGCGCTTGTTGGGAGGCAACCCAATTTTATTTTTATTTTTGTTTTTGTTTCTGTGTAGGAATAAATAATCCATCTAACTTCTGCTGATCAATTATTAAAAATCACCAGAACGTGATAAAATAGTGATTCCTATTTCTGCTGATCAATAAACAAATTGACTAGGTCGTCCTATTTTGTCTGATTTTTTGGAGTTCTAGAAGTTTGCGTTAGTTACAGATTACTAAAGACTGTTCTGTTTTTGGCAGATTCTGTTTTTCGTGTGTTGTTTGCTTATTTTGATGAATCTATGGCTAGTAAAATAGTTTATAATCCATAGAGAAGTTGGAATACATTAGGTTTAATACCAATATAAATAAAGAATGAGTTCATTACAGTACCTTGAAGTGGTCTTTTGTTTTCTTTCGCTAACGGAGCTCACGAGATTTCTGTTGAGTTTTGTGTTGTGAAGTTTTCAAGTTTTGGGTAAATTCTTTTGATGGATTATGGAACAAGGAGTGGGAAGAGCCTAAGCTTGGGGATGCCCATGGCACCCCCAAGATAATCCAAGGACACCAGAGAGTCAAAGCTTGGGGATGCCCCGGAAGGCATCCCCTCTTTCGTCTACTTCCATCGATAATTTTACTTGGAGCTATATTTTTATTCACCACATGATATGTGTTTTGCTTGGAGCGTCTTGTATGATTTGAGTCTTTGCTTTTTAGTTTACCACAATCATCCTTGTTGTACACACCTTTTGAGAGAGCCATACATGAATTGGAATTTGATAGAATACTCTATGCGCTTCACTTGTATCTTTTGAGCTATATAGTTTTGCTCTAGTGCTTCACTTATATGTTTTAGAGCACGGTGGTGGATTTGTTTTATAGAAACTATTGGTCTCTCATGCTTCACTTAGATTATTTTGAGAGTCTTAAATATCATGGTAATTTTCTTAATAATAATAATATGCTTGGCATTCAAGATTTGTAAAACTTTCTTTTGAGTGCGTTGAATACTAAGAAAAGTTTGATGCTTGATAATTGTTTTGAGATATGGAGGTGATAATATCAAAGTCGTGCTAGTTGAGTAGTTGTGAATTTAAGAAATGCTTGTGTTGAAGTTTGCAAGTCCCGTAGCATGCACGTATGGTAAAGGTTATGTAACAAATTTGAAACATGAGGTGTTATTTGATTGTCCTCCTTATGAGTGGCGGTCGGGGACGAGCGATGGTCTTTTCCTACCAATCTATCCCCCTAGGAGCATGCACATAGTGCTTTGGTTTTTGATCGCTTGTAGATTTTTGCAATAAGTATATGATTTCTTTATGACTAATGTTGAGTCCATGGATTATACGCACTCTCACCCCTCCATCATTGCTAGCCTCTTCGGTACCGTGCATTGCCCTTTCTCACATTGAGAGTTGGTGCAAACTTCGGCGGTGCATCCAAACCCCGTGATATGATACGCTCTTTCACACATAGACCTCCTTATATCTTCCTCAAAACAGCCACCATACCTACCTATTATGGCATTTCCATAGCCATTCCGAGATATATTGCCATGCAACTTTCCACCATTCCGTTCATCATGACACATTCATCATTGTCATATTGCTTAGCATGATCATGTAGTTGACATAGTATTCGTGGCAAAGCCACCATTCATAATTCTTTCATAAATGTCACTCTTGATTCATTGCATATCCCGGTACACCGCCGGAGGCATTCATATAGAGTCATACTTTGTTCTAGTATCGAGTTGTAATCATTGAGTTGTAAATAAATAGAAGTGTGATGATCATCATTCAATAGAGCATTGTCCCAATATAAAAAGGGAAAGGCCAAAGAAAAAAAAGGGCCCAAAAAAAGAAGAAAAAATAAATAAATAAAAGGGGCAATGGTACTATCCTTTTTCCACACTTGTGCTTCAAAGTAGCACCGTAATCTTCATGGTAGAGAGTCTCTTGCTTTGTAATTTTATACTAGTGGGAATTTTTCATTATAGAACTTGGCTTGTATATTCCAACGATGGGCTTCCTCAAATGCCCTAGGTCTTCGTAAGAAGCAAGTTGGATGCAGACCCACTTAGTTTCTTTTGTTGAGCTTTCATACATTTATAGCTCTAGTGCATCCGTTGCATGGCAATCCCTACTCCTTGCATTAACATCAATCAATGGGCATCTCCATAGCCCATTGATTAGCCTCATTGATGTGAGATCTTCTCCTCTTTTTGTCTTCTCCGCATAACCCCCATCATCATATTCTATTCCACCCATAGTGCTATATCCATGGCTCACGCTCATGTATTGCATGAAAGTTTATAAAGTTTGATATTATTAAAGTATGAAACAATTGCTTGGCTTGTCATCGGGGTTGTGCATGATGAGAGCATTCTTGTGTGACAAAAATGGAGCATGACTAAACTATATGATTTTGTAGGGATGAACTTTCTTTGGCCATGTTATTTTGAGAAGACATAAGTGCTTAGTTAGTATGCTTGAAGTATTATTATTTTTATGTCAATATGAACTTTTGTCTTGTATCTTTCGGATCTGAATATTCATGCCACAATTAAGAAGAGTTACATTGAAATTATGCCAAGTAGCACTCCGCATCAAAAATTCTCTTTTTATCATTTACCTACTCGAGGACGAGCAGGAATTAAGCTTGGGGATGCCTGATACGTCTCCAACGTATCTATAATTTTTGATTGCTCCATGCTATATTATCTACTGTTTTGGACCATATTGGGCTTTATTTTCCACTTTTATATTACTTTTGGGACTAACCTATTAACCGGAGGCCCAGCCTAGAATTGCTGTTTTTTTGCCTATTTCAGTGCTTCGAAGAAACGGAATATCAAACAGAGTCCAAACGGAATGAAACCTTCAGGAATGTGATTTTTTCAACAGATATGATCCAGGAGACTTGGACCCTCCGTCAAGAAAGAAGGGAGGCGGTCACGAGGGTGGAGGGCGCGCCCCCTGCCTCATGGACCCCCCGAAGCTCCATCGACGTACTCCTTCCTCCTATATATACCTACATACCCCCAAACGATCAGATACGGAGCCAAAAACCTAATTCCACCGCCGCAACATTCTGTACCCACGAGATCCCATCTTGGGGCCTGTTTCGGAGCTCCGCCGGAAGGGGAATCCACCACGGAGGCTTCTACATCATCACCATAGCCCCTCCGATGAAGTGTGAGTAGTTTACCTCAGACCTTCGGGTCCATAGTTAGTAGCTAGATGGCTTCTTCTCTCTTTTTGGATCTCAATAAAATGTTCTCCCCCTCTCTCGTGGAGATCTATTCGATGTAATCTTCTTTTTGCGGTGTGTTTGTTGAGACCAATGAATTGTGGGTTTATGATCAAGTTTATCTATGAACAATATTTTGAATCTTCTCTGAATTCTTGTATGTATGATTGGTTATCTTTGCAAGTCTCTTCGAACTATCAGTTTGGTTTGGCCTACTAGATTTGCGTTTCTTGCAATGGGAGAAGTGCTTAGCAAGGCACGTATTTGCGTTTCTTGCAATGGGAGAAGTACTAGATTTGCGTTTGTGGTGTCCTTCCCCAGTGACAGTAGGGGCAGCAAGGCACGTATTGTATTGTTGCCGTCGAGGATAACAAGATGGGGTATTTATCATATTGCATGAATTTATTCCTCTACATCGTGTCATCTTGCTTAAGGCGTTACTCTGTTTTCTTGAACTTAATACTCTAGATGCATGCTGGATAGCGGTCGATGAGTGGAGTAATAGTAGTAGATGCAGGCAGGAGTCGGTCTACTTGTCTCGGACGTGATGCCTATATACATGATCATACCTAGATATTCTCATAACTATGCTTAATTTTGTCAATTGCTCAATAGTAATTTTTTCACCCACCGGAGAATACTTATGCTCCTGAGAGAAGCCACTAGTGAAATCTATGGCCCTCGGGCCTATTCTCATCATATCAATCTCCATCACTTTATTATTGCTTTGCTTTTTTACTTTTACTTTTTACGTTGCATCTTTATATCAAAAATACCAAAAATATTATCTATCATCTCTATCAGATCTCACCCTCGTAAGTGACCATGAAGGGATTGACAACCCTAATCACGTTGGTTGCGTTGAGCTATTTGTTTTGTATTGGTACGAGGGACTCACGCGTAGCCTCCTACTGGGTTGATACCTTGGTTCTCAAAAACTAAGGGAAATACTTACTCTACTCTGCTGCATCACCCTTTCCTCTTCAAGCAAATCCAATGCAGTGCTCAAGAGGTAGCACCTAGTGACAAGCATTAATCATAGCAAAGTCATAGCAACATCAATCTCAGAATATAGTGGATACTAGGGATCAAACCCTAACAAAACTAACTCGATTACATGATAAATCTCATCCAACACATCACGGTCCAGAAAGCCTACGATGGAATTACTCACGCACGACGGTGACCATCATGAAATTGGTGATGGAGGATGGTTGATGATGACGACGGCGACGGATTCCCCTCTCCGGAGCCCCGAACGGACTCCAGATCAGCCCTCCTGAGAGGTTTTAGGGCTTGGCGGCGGCTCCGTATCGTAAAATGCGATGAATCCTTCTCTCTGATTTTTTTCTCCCCGAACATGAATATATGGAGTTGGAGTTGAGGTCGGTGGAGCAACTGGGGGCCCACGAGGCAAGGGGCGCGCCCCCACCCTCATGGACAGGTGGAGGCCCCCCTGACGTGGATTCTTCTTCCAGTATTTTTAATATTTTCCAAAAATAAGTTCCGTGGAGTTTCAGGTCATTCCGAGAACTTTTGTTTCTGCACATAAATAACACCATGACAATTCTGCTGAAAACAACGCCAGTCCGGGTTAGTTCCATTCAAATCATGCAAGTTAGAGTCCAAAACAAGGGCAAAAGTGTTTGGAAAAGTAGATACGACGGAGACGTATCAACTACCCCAAGATTAAACCTTTGCTTGTCCTTAAGCAATTCAGTTGATAAACTGAAAGTGATAAAGAAAAACTTTTACAAACTCTGTTTGCTCTTGTTGTTCTAAATATGTAAAGCCAGCGTTTAAGTTTTCAGCAAAGAATATAACAAACCATATTCACAATAACATTTAGGTCTCATGTTTACTCATGTCAATGGCATAATCAACTAGCGAGCAATAATAATAAATCTCGGATGACAACACTTTCTCAAAACAATCATAATATGATATAACAAGATGGTATCTCGCTAGCCCTTTCTAAGACCGCAAAACATAAATGCAGAGCACCTTTAAAGATCAAGGACTGACTAGACATTGTAATTCATGGTAAAAGAGATCCAATCATAGTCATACCCAATATAACTTAACAATAATGAATGCAAATGACAGCAGTGCTCTCCAGCTGGTGCTTTTTAATAAGAGGGTGATGACTCAACATGAAAGTAAATAGATAGGCCTTCACAGAGGGAAGCAGCGATTTGTAGAGGGGCCAGAGCTCGGTTTTAAAGCAGAGATAGATAATATTTTGAGCGACATACTTTCATTATCAACATAACAACCAAGAGATGGCGATATCTTCCATGCTACACACATTATAGGCGGTTCCCAAACAGAACGGTAAAGTTTATACTCCCCCTCCACCAACAAGCATCAATCCATGGCTTGCTCGAAACAACGAGTGCCTCCAACTAACAATAGTCCCTGGTGGAGTTTTATTTGCAATTATTTTGATTTAGTTTGCATAGAGCATGGGACTGGGCATCCCGGTGACTAGCCATTTTCTCGTGAGTGAGGAGCAGAGTCCACTCCTCTTGAGAATAACCCGCCTAACATGGAAGATAAGGACATCCCTAGTTGATACATGAGCTATTCAAGCATACAAAACATAATTTCATTTCAAGGTTTAGAGTTTGGCACATAAAAATTTACTTGGAACGGCAGGTAGATACCGCATATAGGAAGGTATAGTGGACTCATATGGCATAACTTTGGGGTTTAAGGGATTGGATGCACAAGCAGTATTCCCCCTTAGTACAAGTGAAGGCTAGCAAAAGACTGGGAAGCGACCAACTAGAGAGCGACAACAGTCATGAACATGGATTAAAATTAATAAACATTAAGTGCAAGCATGAGTAGGATATAATCCACCATGAACATAGATATCGTGAAGGCTATGTTGATTTGTTTCAACTACATGTGTGAACATGTGCCAAGTCGAGTCACTTAAATCATTCAAAGGAGGATACCACCCCACTATACCACATCACAACCATTTTAATAGCATGTTGGCACGCAAGGTAGACCATTATAAACTCCTAGCTAATTAAGCATGGCACGAGCAACTATGATCTCTAATTGTCATTGCAAACATGTTTATTCATAATAGGCTGAATCAGGAACGATGAACTAATCATATTTACAAAAACAAGAGAGGTCGAGTTCATACCAGCTTCTCTCATCTCAATCAGTCCATCATATATTGTCATAATTGCCTTTCACTTGCACGACCAAATGATGTGAATAATAATAATAGTGCACGTGCATTGGACTAAGCTAGAATCTGCAGCCATTCAATAAACAGGAGAAGACAAGGCAATATGGGCTCTTGGTTAAATCAACAATAATGCATATAAGAGCTACTTCAACAATTTCATTATGGTCTTCTCCTATCGACCCCCAAATAAATAAAACTATTTACACGGGAAAGCTCCCAACAAGCAAAAGAAGAACAAAAAATCTTTTTGGGTTTTCTTTTTAATTATTACTACAGCAAGAAAGGTAAACTAGCTAAAAACTACTACTAATTTTTTGTTTTTCTTAAGGTTTATCAAACACACAAGGAGAAAGCAAGAAAAAGAAAATAAACTAGCATGAATATTACAATGAAAGAGTATGAGCACCAACAGCTAGCAATGAGTGTGTGAACATAAATGTAATGTCGGTGAGAAATACATACTCCCCCAAGCTTAGGCTTTTGGCATAAGTTGGTTTATTGCCACGGATGGCCTGGCGGATACCCAAAGTTATAACCAGGGTCGTACTACAAAGAGGAGGACTCCGATTGCCACTGATTGGCAATCATCTCCGGATCCCACTGGTAATTAGACTGTCGTGGAGGATCAAATTTTGGTCCCGACTCTGGCTCTGTGGCTGATGTAGGGTTCCGGTAGGCATGAATGGCCGCCAGCGGAACGAGATACTGGCCTGTAGACAAATCAAACAAGGAAAGAGCAGGCAAGGTAATAGTCTCAGGGTGATGTTTATCAAAGAACAATTTGTATTTAAGCACCCTTTCCCTGTTTTTAACAATAAAATCATGCGCTACCATACTCTTATAATCTAAATAAACAATGGGCATCAATGTTTCTTCTTTTTCATAGTGCCTAATAGGTATGTTATAATATGCAGCAAGGCGTGAAGCATAAACACCTCCAAAGATGGGGCCCTTTGTACGGTTCAGACTTAACCGTTTGGCAATAATACCGCCCATTCTAACAGAGTCTATCACAGAATAAACCATGGAACAAAATAATAATATCAGGAACACTAAGGTTTCTACAGTTTCCACGACCAATTAAGCAACGACTAGCAAATATTGCAAAGTAGCGTAAAACAGGAAAATGTATGCTAGTGATTCTTGCATCAGAAACCTTCCTAGTTTCCCCTACAGTAATAGTGTCAATAAACCCGTCCACATCTTTACGATGTGGTTCCTCTAAGCTACCCTCGAAAGGTATTTTGCAAACCCTGCAAAATTCATCTAGTGACATCTTCTTAACCACATCATATAAATGAAACTCTACTGAATGAGGTGATTCCTTAGGATAATAGTAGAAGTTTTGCACAAAAGTATTGGTGAGTAAGAGATATTGTTTGCGTTGGTCGCAGAGGAAGTCGGTGAGGCCTGCATTCTCAGCCAATTCATAAAAATCATCATAAATCCCGGCTGCTCTAAAGAAATCATCGGAAGGCCATTCACACGGCCGGACCTCCGCGGTGCGAGGGAGATTATATTTGGGCCTCTCTGCTTCTTCACTTTGCTTTTCCTTCGAGCTTCGGCTCGATGAGCCCCTCAAAAATCTCTTCATCAAAATTCTGATTTTTTAGTAACTTAAAATAAAAGTGAATCAAGCTCAACAAAATAGATAGCAACTACTCCTACAAGTGCCTAGGGCCTATATCATGCATTAGAACTACTTGGAACCATACAAATTTGACATGCAAGCTCAAGAACATGGTCACCTAGGCAGCACAAATTTGCAATGAATAAAGCACTAGAACAAAAACTAATTGGACCAATGGAGGAGTCACATACCAAGGAACAATCCGCCAAAGCAGTTTTGGGAGAGAAGCTTTGAGCAAGGAGATCGAAAATCGCAACAAAATGAGCTAGAACTCGTGCTTGAGCTGGATGGTGATTTTTTTGGGAGGAAGAAGAAGTGCGTGGGTGCAGGAATAAGTGGAGGGGAGCCACCATGCGCCCACGAGGTAGGGGGCGCGCCCTGGACCCTCGTGGCCAGGTGCTTGCTCCCCATGCTGTGTCCTCAGTGCCAGATATTTTCAAATATTCCAGAAAAAATCATATTAAATTGGCAGGGCATTTGGGGAACTTTTATTTTCGGGGTATTTTTATATTGCACGGATAATTCAGAAAACAGACAGAAAAAATACTATTTTTACTTTATTTCAACTAAATAACAGAAAGTAAAAGGAGGATACAGAAGTTTGTGCTTTCTAACTTCATCCATCTCATGCTCATCAAAAGGAATCCACTAACAAGGTTGATCAAGTCTTGTTAACAAACTCATTCCGACTAACATGGAGCCAGAGAAATTTCGAATAACACTATGTTACCTCAACGGGGATATGCACATCCCCTATAATAAGAATATCATATTTCTTCTTGATAGTAGGTAAAGGAAATTCAAAACCTCCAAAAATAATCGATGGAATTTTTCCAATAGAGTTGATACTGTGGACCTGAGGTTGTTTCCTTGGAAAGTGTACCGTATGCTCATTACCATTAACATGAAAAGTGACATTGCCCTTGTTGCAATCAATAACAGCCCCTGCAGTATTCAAAAAAGGTCTTCCAAGAATAATAGACATACTATCATCCTTAAGAATATCAAGAATAACAAAGTCCATTAAAATAGTAACGTTTGCAACCACAACAGGCACATCCTCACAAATACCGATAGGTATAGCAGTTGATTTGTCAGCCATTTGCAAAGATATTTCAGTAGGTGTCAACTTATTCAAATCAAGTCTACGATATAAAGAGAGAGGCATAACACTAACACCGTCTCCAAGATCACATAAAGCAGTTTTAACATAATTTCTTTTAATGAAGCATGGTATAGTTGTACTCCTGGGTCTCCAAGTTTCTTTGGTATTCCACCCTTAAAAGTGTAATTAGCAAGCATGGTGGAAATTTCAGCTTCCGGTATCTTTCTTTTATTAGTAACAATTTCTTTCATATACTTAGCATAAGGATTCATTTTGAGCATATCAGTTAAACGCATACACAAGAAGATAGGTCTAATCATTTCAGCAAAGCGCTCAAAATCCTCATCATCCTTTTTCTTGGATGGTTTGGGAGGAAAAGGCATGGGTTTCTGAACCCAAGGTTCTCTTTCCTTACTGTGCTTCCTAGCAACAAAGTCTCTCTTATCATAACGTTGATTCTTTGATTGTGGGTTATCAAGATCAACAACAGGTTCAATTTTTATATCATTATTATTACTAGGTTGAGCATCATCATGAACATTATCATTAACATTTTTATTAGGTTCATGTTCATTACCAGATTGTGTTTCAGCATCAGAAATAGAAATATCATTTGGATTCTCAGGTGGTTCAGCAATAGGTTCACTAGAAGCATGAAAAGTCCTATCATTTTTCTTTTTCTTCTTTTTAGAAGAACTAGGTGTATCAATATTATTTCTCTGAGAATCTTACTCAATTCTCTTAGGATGGCCTTCAGGATACAAAGGTTCCTGAGTCATTTTACCAGTTCTAGTAGCCACTCTAACAACATAGTCATTATTCTTTCTATTTAATTCATTGAGCAAATCATTCTGAGATTTAAGTACTTGTTCTACTTGAGTGGTGACCATAGAAGCATGTTTACTAATGAGTTTAAGTTCACCCTTAACATTAGCCATGTAATTACTCAAGTGTTCAATCATATAAGCATTTTGTTGTAATTGTCTACCAAAATAAGCATTAAAATCTTCTTGCTTAACCATAAAGTTATCAAACTCATCCAAACATTGGCTAGCAAACTTAGTAGGAGGGATTTCAACTTTATCATACCTATAGAGATAATTTACCTTTACTACCTGTGTCGGGTTATCAAGACCATGAGTTTCTTCAATTGGTGATGAATTAAGATCATATATTTCTTCAATAGGAGGTAAATTCTTAACATCTTCAGCTTTAATACCCTTTTCTTTCAAAGATTTGTTTGCCTCTTGCATATCTTCAGGACTGAGAAATAGAACACCCCTCTTCTTCGGAGTTGGTTTAGGAATAGGCTCAGGAGTTGGCTCAGGAAGTGTCCAATTATTTTCATTGGTCAACATATTATTCAATAGAATTTTAGCTTCATCTGGTGTTCTTTCCCTGAAAACAGAACCAACACAACTATCCAGGAAATCTCTGGAAGCATCGGTTAGTCCATTATAAAAGATATCAAGTATTTCATGTTTCTTTAGAGGATGATCAGGCAAAGCATTAAGTAATTGGAGAAGCCTCCCCCAAGCTTGTGGGAGACTCTCTTCTTCAATTTGCACAAAATTATGTATTTCCCTTAAAGCAGCTTGTTTCTTATGAGCAGGGAAATATTTAGCAGAGAAGTAATAAATCATATCCTGGGGACTATGCACACAACCAGGATCAAGAGAATTAAACCATATCTTAGCATCACCCTTTAACGAGAACAGAAATATTTTAAGGATATAAAAGTAGCGAGTTCTCTCATCATTAGTGAACAGAGTGGCTATATCATTTAATTTACTAAGATGTGCCACAACAGTTGCAGATTCATAGCCATAAAAAGGATCAGATTCAACCAAAGTAATTATATCAGGATCAACAGAGAATTTCATAATCCTTATCAGTAACACAGATAGGTGAAGTAGCAAAAGCAGGGTCAGGTTTCATTCTAGCATTAAGAGATTGCTGCTTCCATTTATCTAATAACTTCTTAAGATCATATCTATCATTGCAAGCTAAAATAGCTCTAGCAGCTTCTTCATCCATAACATAACCCTCAGGAACAACAGGTAATTCATATTTATTAGGGGGCGAGTCTTCATCATCACTATCATCAATATTATCAGTTTCAATAATTTCATTCTGTCTAGCCCTAGCAAGTTGTTCATCAGAAAATCATCAAGTGGCACAGTAGTATCAAGCATAGAAGTAGTTTCATCATAAGTATCATGCATAGCAGAAGTGGCATCATCAATAACATGCAACATATTAGAATTAATAGAAGAAGTAGGTTTAGGTGTCGCAAGCTTACTCAAAACAAAAGGTGAATCAAGTGTAGAGCTAGATGGGAGTTCCTTACCTCCCCTCGTAGTTGAGGGATAATTTTTTGTTTTCTCGTCTTTCAAGTTCCTCATAATGACCAACAGATATAAATCCCAAGTGACTCAAAGAATAGAGCTATGCTCCCCAGCAACGGCGCCAGAAATTAGTCTTGATAACCCACAAGTATAGGGGATCACAATAGATTTCAAGGGTAGAGTATTCAACCCAAATTTATTGATTCGACACAAGGGGAGCCAAAGAATATTCTCAAGTATTAGCAGTTGAGTTGTCAATTCAACCACACCTGGATAACTTAGTATCTGCAGCAAATTATTTAGTAGCAAAGTAATATGGAAGTAACGGTAACGGTAGCAATAGTAATATTTTTGGGTTTTGCAGTGATTGTAACAGTAGCAACGGAAAAGTAAATAAGCGAAGAACAATATGTGAAAAGCTCGTAGGCATTGGATCGGTGACGGACAATTATGTCGGATGCGGTTCATCATGTAACAATCATAATGTGTCTAGAGGTGCCCCCTGCCCCCGTATATAAAGGAGCAAGGGGGGTGGGGCCGGCCCTAGGAGGAGGCGTGCAGGAGGAGTCCTACTCCCACCGGGAGTAGGACTCCCCCCTTTCCCTAGTTGGATTAGGACTTGGGGAGGAAGGAAGAGAGGGAGGAAAGGAAAGGGGGGGCGCCGCCCCCCTCCTTG
>NC_057806.1:9640846-9641064 GCF_018294505.1 Triticum aestivum | reverse complement strand
GGAGTCCTTGTCCCACCGGGAGTAGGACTCCCCCCTTTCCCTAGTTGGATTAGGACTTGGGGAGGAAGGAAGAGAGGGAGGAAAGGAAAGGGGGGGCGCCGCCCCCCTCCTTGTCCAATTCGGACTTGGGGGGGGGGAGGGGCGCGCGGCAGCCCCTAGGCCTCCTCTCTTCTTCCTCCACTAGGCCCAATAAGGCCCATTAGGTTACGGGGGGGGGG
>NC_057806.1:9629423-9640550 GCF_018294505.1 Triticum aestivum | reverse complement strand
AAAATGCCGATTTCACCCGGAACACTTCCAATGTCCAAACATAGGCTTCCAATATATCAATCTTTATGTCTCGACCATTTCGAGACTCCTCGTCATGTCCGTGATCACATCCGGGACTCCGAACAACATTCGGTACATCAAAATATATAAACTCATAATGAAACTGTCATCGTAACATTAAGCGTGCGGACCCTACGGGTTCGAGAACAATGTAGACATGACCGAGACACGTCTTCGGTCAATAACCAATAGCGGAACCTGGATGCTCAATTGGCTCCTACATATTCTACGAAGATCTTTTATCGGTCAGACCGCATAACAACATACGTTGTTCCCTTTGTCATCGGTATGTTACTTGCCCGAGATTCGATCGTCGGTATCTCAATACCTAGTTCAATCTCGTTACCGGCAAGTCTCTTTACTCGTTCCGTAATACATCATCTCGCAACTAACTCATTAATTGCATTGCTTGCAAGGCTTAAGTGATGTGCATTACCGAGAGGGCCCAGAGATACCTCTTCAACAATCAGAGTGACAAATCCTAATCTTGAAATACGCCAACCCAACATGTACCTTTGGAGACACCTGTAGAGCACCTTTATAATCACCCAGTTACGTTGTGACGTTTGGTAGCACACAAAGTGTTCCTCCGGTAAACGGGAGTTGCATAATCTCATAGTCATAGGAACATGTATAAGTCATGAAGAAAGCAATAGCAACATACTAAACGATCGGGTGCTAAGCTAATGGAATGGGTCATGTCAATCACATCATTCTCTTAATGATGTGATCCCATTAATCAAATGACAACACATGTCTATGGTTAGGAAACATAACCATCTTCGATTAACGAGCTAGTCAAGTAGAGGCATACTAGTGACATTTAGTTTGTCTATGTATTCACACAAGTATTATGTTTCCGGTTAATACAATTCTAGCATGAATAATAAACATTTATCATGATATAAGGAAATAAAATAATAACTTTATTATTGCCTCTAGGGCATATTTCCTTCAGTGTGGCGATGGAATCCATACCCCTGAGTCTTGTGAATGGGGAGAATGGTTGCTCATGCAGTTTGATAATGGTGGCGGAAGGGGGAATAATAATATCCCTAGAGGTGGAGGAAGCATGGGAAGAGGAGGGGGCCAAGGTGGAGGAAGAGGAAACCCGGGCGACCCAAATGAGCAGGAAGCCGCTGACATGGACCTGGGTGATACCATCATCCCTACGGCGCGAAAGAGGCTCATTGGCTAGGATGGAACTCCGGTCAGTACACCTAGCACGGGACATGTTACTGAGAAAGTACTGTTGATTGAGAACAACAGTAAAGGAGTTGTTGATAAAAGCCAGCTTAGCACACCGTAGAAAATACATGACAATAAGAGGTTTAGGGCAGGGACAGAGATGGAGAATCAACATGGGAGCAGTTCATCGGCGACCTCCTTCGAGGAGGATCGCCGGAACCAATGAAAATCATAAGCTGGAACTGTCGGGGTCTCCTCGGTGCCCCGACAGTTCGTTCGCTCCTGGATATCCAGAGGCGACATAAACCGGATGCGTTTTTTCTGTCTGAAACGCATTTGGATGAGGATAAGGCAGAAAGGTAGATGAGAAAGTTGGGCATGGACGAGAATTGTGGTCTGGAAGAAGGAGGTGAGGATATACTCCCAGACCACCGCACGAGGAGGGATTGATGTTCATGTGCATGAGACAAATGGAGATATTTGGAGAATGACGGGTATATATGGAGAATCTAGCTGGGAACACAAGGATCGTACATACCAATATATACGAGACTTGCACGCCCAGTCCAGATTACCTTGGGTCATTATTGGTGACTTTAATGAGATCTTACTGTCATCAGAAAATGAGGGAGGGGCACCAAGACAGCAAGCCCGCTTGCAAGCTTTCCAGGATGCATTATCAGATTGTGATCTCGAAGACCTGGGATACGTGGGGGATAAATTCACGTGGTTTAGGGGTGGTCTGAAAGAGCGACTTGATAGAGCTGTGACGAACGGCGGGTGCATAAGTATGCACCCATATGCAGGCATGTGTAACTTGGATATGGGCAAATCAGATCATAGGCCCATAATGTTGGATACAGAGTACCTTGCGGGTGTGGCAGAAGCAAAGCCACAATATAAAAGGCGTTTTGAAGCAAGATGACTAGAAGAAGAAACGGTGGAAGAGATCATAAAAACAACATGGCATAAGGCACATCATCAATGCCTTTATACCAATTTACATGAGAGAGTGGATGTTGTCCACCGTGATCTGCATGAATGGGATAGGAAGGTCCTCAAGGGACCTCAGATTCGCTTGAATGAAGCGCAAAAGGAGCTGGAAAAACTGATGCAAGTTCCTTTCACAAATGAGGTTCGCTCGAGGCAAAAAGAATTATCAGTTTTAATAGAAAATTTGCTAGATCAAGAGGAAATCTTCTGGGCCCAAAGAGGCAACGTTAGATGGCTTCGTAGAGGGGATCACAATAGTCAATATTTTCATAATTTTGCCTCTGCTAGGAAGAGGAGGAATCTGATTAAGAAACTGAAGGATAATAATAATGGGTGGGTAGAGGGAAATGATAACCTCAACCCACTTATTTCAAATTATTTCTCTGGCCTCTTTTCCTCTGATGTTACAGATTATGATCAAGGCTTGCTGAATACGGTGAAACCAAAAGTCACTACACAAATGAACACAACATTGATGGAGCCGTACACACGGGAGGAGGTACGGAAAGCCTTGT
Source organism: Triticum aestivum (assembly GCF_018294505.1). Classification (NCBI taxonomy): domain Eukaryota; kingdom Viridiplantae; phylum Streptophyta; class Magnoliopsida; order Poales; family Poaceae; genus Triticum; species Triticum aestivum. The sequence goes on along the minus strand of NC_057806.1, from coordinate 9,637,794 downwards.
TTCAGATTGGGGGTATGAAGGCACCCGGGCCTGATGGACTGCATGCAATTTTCTTTAAACACTTCTGGCACATCCTAGGCGATGAACTTACGGATGAGGTGCTAGAGGCAGTCCACAACAGGAAGATACCGACCGGTTGGAATCAAACTAATATTGTGTAAATTCCTAAGGTTGACAGCCCGGAGGTAATCACTCAATATCGACCTATTAGTTTGTGCGATGTTGTCTATAAAATCATATAAAAAATGACTGCAAACAGACTCAAGAAGATATTTCCAGAGGTAATTTCTCCAACACAGAGTGCTTTTGTACCTGGAAGACTAATTACTGACAATGTGTTAGTAGCTTATGAATGCTTTCATGCAATAAAGAAGAAGACCCATGGATCGAATGGAATTTGTGCAGTAAAATTGGACATGATGAAGGCATATGATAGAGTAGAATGGGTTTTCTAGAACAAATGGTGCTGAAATTGGGTTTCACCCAACCTGGGTGGAAATGATAATGCAATGTGTCTCCTCAGTGACTTATAAAATAAGGTTCAATGGAGTGGAAACAGAAGAGATTATACCATCAAGAGGCTTACCGCAGGGAGATCCTCTATCTCCTAATTTGTTCTTGATTTGTTCAGAAGGGCTTTCTAGCCTATTAGATCATGAAGAAGAAGTGGGTGGTATTGAAGGGATGCGTGTTTGCAGAGATGCACCATCTATTTCCCACTTGCTTTTTGCAGATGATTCGCTGATTCTTATGACAACAAATGTTCAGAATGCAAACACACTGAAAAGAATTCTAGAAGTTTACTGTGGGAGTAGTGGTCAGTGTGTAAGTACTCCTAAATCGAGTATTTTCTTCAGTCCGAATACAAGTGTGCTGGTTAGGGAGGAGGTATGTGTAAATCTGAATATTCTAACTGAAGCATTAACTGATAAATACCTGGGTCTCCCCACTATTGTGGGAGTCGATACAAGTGACTGTTTTCAACACATTATAGACAGAATTTGTCAGAGAATTAAGGGTTGGAAGGAGAAGATGCTCTCAATGAAGGGGAAAGAGATTTTGTTGAAGGCAGTGGCCCAGGAAATCCCCTCCTATGCTATGTCCGTTTTTAAACTCCCCAAAAACATTTGCAAGGAAATTACAGATGAGATTGCAGGTTTTTCGTGGGGGGATAGTGAGGAAAAGAAGAAGATGCATTGGTTTGCATGGTGGAAGTTATGCATCCCGAAGAGTAAGGGTGGATTGGGGTTTAGGGACCTGCACAGTTTTAATCTTGCTTTACTAGCAAAACAGTGTTGCGCTTACTCCAGAATCCCAAATCTTTGTGTGCACGAGTTCTAGGTGCAAAGTACTACCCTGATGGAAATATTCTCATGGCGGGACCAAAAAAGGGCTCTTCTTTTACTTGGCAAAGTATTGTATCGGGTATACAAACTTTTAAGAGAGGGTGCATTTGGCGGGTGGGTACGGGTTCACAGATTAATATCTGGAATGATCCTTGGATCCCAACTAGTGAAACAAGGAAAATTATAACTCCAAGGGGAGCTACTATGTTGAGCAAGATTGAGGAATTAATTGATCCCTATACTGGGCAGTGGGATGAGAGTTTGATCCGAGATGTTTTCTGGCAAGTTGATGCACATAGAATCTTGCAAATACCTCTCAGAGTGCAGGTGATGGAAGACTTTGTATCATGGCACTATAACCGATCGGGTGTCTTCAATGTGCGATCAGCCTATCATATGCAACTCCAACACCAATTTGGAGGCAGGGAGAACCTAAGTGCAGCACAAGGTAGCCGTCCAAATCATATCTGGAAACGTGTGTGGGGACTGAGAATTCCTGGCTAAGTTAAACACTTCGTGTGGAAGGTGATTAGGGGAGTTTTACCATGCTATGGTACCCTTGCAAACCGCCATATTCCAGTTACGGGACAATGCTCAATATGCAAGACAGGATATGAGGATTCGCAACACTGTTTATTCACATGTAAGAGGGCGAAGGATATATGGAAGGAGCTGGCACTCGAGGCTGAAGTTCTGCAAGCTGTTGCCGAGGACCGGTCAGGCGCATCCACTCTGGCTACTCTCTTAGAGCGTCAAGTTTCAAAAAACGACCTATCTGTGGCCGAATTAGCTGCAGTGGCAAGCTGGTATATTTGATGGCAACGACGACAAATTGTTAAGGGCGAGATAGTCCGACAGTCGCACTAATCCTCCATTGCAATACGAGTTCTAGCAACAAACTTTATTCGCTCATTCACACCGAACCAGCCGATGATTAAGCGTGATCATATGTGGCACAAGCCAATGAGAGGAGTGTTGATGCATCTTTCAGCGCCGAAAATTTGGCTGCCGGCACAGGAGCAGTGGCACGAGATGAGCATGGTGACTTTATAGCGGCTGCTTCTTGGTTCATACCGCATGTGGTGTTAGTGGATACGGCAGAGATGATTGCTATCCGGAATGGTTTCTATTTGGCTGGCAAGATTGGTTGTAACATACTACACATTGAATCGGATAGTTCAAATGCAGTGAGTGCTCTCAATTCTGAAACTGTCCTGGGACAAGAAGCGGCTATCCTACTAGAGAGCAAAGAGATGGGCCTGGATTATGCGAAATATGAAGTAAGTAACTGCCCTCGGGAAGCAAACTGCGTTGCTGATTGCATAGCTAAGTCATCTCTAGCTAGTAGATCTTCAGAGTTTTGGGAAGGTGCTATCCCAGATTTTATTTCTCAACATGTTGTAAACGATCTTGCCATTATGTGAGAAATAAAGTTTTACCTCTTCAAAAAAAAACCCTGAGCTACCTCATTTTTGTGTTACTTATAGCTGTTTACTACTTTTCTTTCTTTCTCCTTTCTTTTTTATTTTTCCTTTTTATTTTTATTGGAACAGTTTTGTTCTTTTTTTTTCTTGCGTGCACTTTTTCTTCAAATTCATGATTTTTTAAAACAGATGAATTTTTTTTCCAAAATCGATGAATTGTTTTGAAAATCGATGAACTTTTTTGTTAAAATCTATAAATTTTTTCAGGATGATAAACTTTTTTAAAATTTGATGAACTTTTTCGAATATGATAAATATTTTTTAATATTTGCCGAAATTTTTCCAAATCCGATGAACCTTTTCAACTTTGATGATATTTTTTTTTAAAATTGATGAACGTTTTTTAAAATTCATGAACTTTTTAGATTTTTTGCGATTGTTTTCAACTTTTTTTCAATAAAGGATGGATTTTATTGGCTCAAAATGAAGCATCAAGAGGATACAAAACACCATGAGCACACACCCGGCCTCTGCATAGTTAGGATGCACCCAGCCAACATGAACATACGCACACAAGAAAACACACCGACCAATAGCAAAGTCATGTAAGACCAAAGCTATGAGCAGGCGAGGAAAAAAAACCAAACTGATCAGATTCGTGATCGGCAAACTACAACAATGACCATATCCGCACCAATCATCTCATGACATCACACAATCGACGAGTTTCTTCAACAGCAACACCTTCAGGATAGGAGCAGCGTTCAAACACCGTCGTCGTCGGATCCAACCACCAAAGGCTAGAATCTGGGTTTTCACCCCGAAGAATTAGTCCGAGCATATCCGAACAATGCCTCCAGCAAGGTAACAATGTCAAAAACATCGCCATTGCCAGGTATAACCAACTTGGATCAGACCTAGGTTTCACCCCGGAGCTCGCAATCGGGATGCCCGATTAGCACCACCATCGATGTCACTCATGTGTTGTCGCCACCAGTTTTCCGCGAACCCAGCAGCTACGTGTGATGTGCGATCACCGCTGCTGCACAACCATCCCTATGCGTCAAACCGTTCTCCATAGTTTGCATCTTGCTGCCGAAGTCAACCACCGGATCTGAAGGGAAACCCTTCCAAAGACCTTTCGGTGGCCATCACAATCTGCAACAAGACTGTCGCCGCAGGCCGGAGTGGTCATCTCCACGGGCGAATCTGGGTGATGGGACGACCGCTTCGGAAACCCACCCATGTTTGGCCAGATCAGAATGACGGGTATCATCGCACGATGGCAACAACAATCACCACGCCACAGATCAAGCCCAGCCAGCATCCGCAGATCAAGCCCCGCCAGCGTCGATGACCACCGACCCATGCCTTGCTCAGGCTGAGCAGCACAACCAGAAGGCGAGGCACCCAGGAGAGGACATGGGGGCGCGTTCCACCACTAGCCTGCGGTCGTTCAGCAATTGACGCCGTGATCCGCCGCCATGCCCACGACCTTCATGATCACGTTCAGATCCACGCGGGGGAGGGGGGGGGGAACGGCTCAGGAGCAAGAGTCCCGCCGCCACCGACCATCGACCGGAGCTTTGCCCGGACGGCAGCGGCCGGCGGCGGCGAGGGAGAAAGAAGGCGACGGGGGCCTAGAGGAGCGGCGGCGGCGAGCCGCCCGAGTCGCCGATGGGACGACGCGGGGGCGTTCGAAGCCTTTTTTTTCCGCGATTGTTTTCAACTGGTACATGTTTATTTCATTTCGTGATTTTTTTGAACGCGTTTTCAAATTTATGTTTTCTTTGTTCAAATAATTATAGTGAGTATATAATACTAGTATATGTTTGGTTTTTGTACTGAATGAATGAATGGTCAAAAGTGCTTTATTTCCTAGTGTGTGCATTTACATTGGTGAGGAGTTCGAGTCCCACAACTCCCTATTAAAATGTGAACGATTTTCTTGGCGGTTTGCTTTTTCTGCTGGTTTGCTGGATCGGCCCATGTGGTGGGGCACGTGGGACAGGAGCTCCCCGGTGGATATGTTGGAGTAGAGCCCAAAAACTTAGAAATTCATTTTGGAGCTCCAGCTACATGGAACTCGTTTTTTTCTTCGAAAAAATCAAAACAAATGTTTCAATATTTCAAAAAATTTGAGAGAAAATCCACATTGTCATATGGTTGTATCCTACATACTCGCACATTTTCATGATGAAAAAAATTGACATGAGAGTTACACAAAAAGACAAATCATTGACATTGAAAACAGCGAATAGTGTCTGCACTGTTCACTATATACAACCAACGATTTTCACTTTTTTGTGTAGCTCACGAATCAATGTATTTTCTCATAAAAATTTACACACGTGTAGTATACATCCATATGTCAATGTGGTCTTAGAATTTTTTGAAACTTTGAAATGTTATTTTTGAATGTTTAAAAAAAAGGACTCCAAATAGCCCGAGCACTAAAACGCCGCACTCCGAAAAACTGCATTTTGTAAGTTGAAGATGAGGAAGAAACTCAACCCACCTTGAGCTTCAACAAGTCCGCCGAAGCTTCTTCTATTCCGAACATCATATGTATCCCTCTAAACATTATGAAACGAAAAGCTTTACACCCCTCAGAAAAAAGAGTTCGCCGTGCCCGATGACACGTTGGATTTCTGACCAGATGGCGTATAACTGATTGCTATGATCAATGGTGATGCCATCGAAGATGTTAAGTTGAGTGATCCACATCCCCTCTCAATAACCTCATTAACTCTCTCTTTCAACAACCTCTAGCCTCTGCTATCATTCAAACTGACATTATTCACCAAGATTGCCCGGATATATTATGTTGGGATCTAACCCCTAATGGTACTTGTTCTTCCAAATCCACTTATAAATTGTGTTTGTAGGATGTTCATGCAAATCCAAGAAATACTCCTTACCAAGTTTCTTTGCAGGTCAAAAATCTTCTCAAGTTGATTTGGAAGCAAAAGTTGATGATCACCAAAGTTCAAACTTTCGCTTGGAGACTCCTTTGACCGCCAAATGGAGATCGCCGACGGAGCCTTCTGGAACTTGTCACCGGCCAGATCAATGAGGACAGACATCAAGTAGAACACCATCTTCACGCAAGAAGAACACTAGGACCACCTCCTTTATTAGGCAGATCAGCAGGCCCCCATGCCGCCGCCCGCTGGCTCCTGATCAACAGTCTGGAGAATTCAGCGGGCACTGCCATCACCACCCGCATCACGCGGAGATGAGGGGCTGGGCCGCACCGAGACACCCGAACCAGGCGCCATGCCACCCACGTGGCCATAGCGATTGCCGAAGAAGTCCAGGGCCGCCGCCCCGGTGTCCAACTCTGGCGGACGAGCCGCGCAGTCCAGGGTCGCCACGAAACTCCAGCGAGAGATCCCGCCACGCATGAAGGAAGAGGCCCCGACCGCTGCCAGTTGCACTTGGGGATGAGAGCCCGCCACCACCGTCAGCCGGACGGCCTTTGACCGACGGTAGTGGGGAAGCAGGGGCGGAGGAGAGGGAGGTGGCGGCTCTAGGATCCGCCCGACCCACCCCGCGTGGGAGCGACGCGGGTGTCACGCCCACACAAGGTATGTAATGGAAGGAAAGAAAAAAGAATATGACCAACCATCTTCTCAATGCTAGCTAGTTTTGCATGTAAAGCTTCCATGGCAATAAAATGGCGCAAGTTAACAAGCTTGTTGCCTTTCGGCAAATCTGTACTAGCTCCCCAATCATTTATATCCAGCACCTGTAGGTGATACAACCTACATACAGGTACAGAGCAATTCAAACCTGGTGAGCAGATAAAAGCAGTCCAGCTCCCGATAGTTTTTTTTGAAAGATCCAGCAAATTGCTGGCTTCAACTAGATTTAGCAGAAAGCAGCGAAAGAATAATATGGGTAGGATCCGAAGATCAAAGAAAAAGGACGCCGCTAACTGCCACACGTGTGGCAGGAAGGAAGACGCACCACACGTCTTTAATGCAAACAGATTGCCACGTCATCGCATGCATGCATTTAGGAATCTTTTTGGATTTTCAGTTTTTAAAATGTTTTATCTCTTAAATAAAAAATCCGATTGAAGATCCGTTTTCACCATTAAATCCCTCATGATGAGATCTTCGAAACTAGATCCCATGTTGATATGTTTTGATGAATTTTTTTGGATTAAAAGTTGCCATGTCTATTGCATATGAATTGCCATGATGTTTACACTGAAGTTGCCATGATATGTTTCAGCTATTTTCTTCTACATTTAAAATTAATTTTTGACATTTATAAAACGGGGAATTAAGAAACTAGACTTGTCATGAACCATAAACTAAAATTGCCATGATACATGCACGTAAAATTGCCATGGTTCATACAAAAAATAATTTTCATGGTCAAAGTACTGGAGTTGCCATCATCAAAATACAAAAATTGCCATGATCTACAAACTAAAATTGCCACATGGCAACTTTAGTTTAAGCCCTATGGCAACTGCAGTGTAAACATCATGGCAACTTCTGGGCAAAAAAAAATCATCGAAACGTATCAACATGGGGTCTAGTTTTGAAGATCTCGTCGAGACGGATTTAATGGTGAAAACAGATTTTTAGTTCGCTTTTTTATTTAGGAGATACAACATTTTTAAGCCGAAAGCCAAAAAAAATCTGCTGATGTTATCTATTCATACGTGGCAAAATGAGTGATGATGGAGGCGTGTGGGTGATGTGTAAACGCCCACACATGTGGGCGTTAACATTTTCAAAGAAAAAAGAAGAAAAACGGCAACCCTATTGGCTGCAGAACAACACTACGTACGCTTACACAGTGGATCGCCCTCCACCCACAAAAGAACAATGCAGCTCCGACTCCAGCGAAGAACTACAGAGAAACTAGACAAGGTTGGCGTCACGAGAGATCGCCAAACGGACCACCTGTCGCCAGTCATCGTACGCCACCGGGGACCCACACCGCAGCTTTGACTTCGCAGCAACACGCAGCCGAGGTAAACTCATGGACACGCCGGAGAAGAGCCGACTACCACGACCAATGCCATGCCTCCAACTGCTCACCACCATCATTGTTGCCACAGAAGCCCAACCGAACACGACCAGCAGTAAGAAACACCTCCCTCCTATCACTGGTCTCCCTGGCCGGCAAGAAGCTCCTAGAACGATGCCCCAAGAGGTGCGACGCACGTCGCCATCATCGCTTGATCCCATGGGATCGAGGGTTTCCCCTGATCTTTCTTGCGTAGTGGAGAGAGCAGAGACGCCTCAGCGACGCCTTCTAGAAGGAAGCAGCGCCCGCAGGTGTCGCCGTCGCCTGCCCCGGCTCCAAGTCCGGCAGCAAGGTCTTCACCCGGTGCTGTGCCGACAACCACCAACCCAGGCCAGTCCACCGCCACAGCCTTCAGATCTGAACGCCGGGGCCCAGATCTACACCATTGCTGCCGGTCCACACCGGATAGCCGTCAGCCCCATGCGCCCGACGTCCATCACAGCCACCCGCAGAGTAGGACGCCGGGGCCCGATCTGCCATAGCTCCCGCTGGAGCTCGTCATGGAGCGGCGCGGCCGCGCCCAACTCAACCCCGCGTGCTCCAGTCTGC
>NC_057806.1:9606238-9628989 GCF_018294505.1 Triticum aestivum | reverse complement strand
CCTGCGGCCTGCACGCCCGCGCCTCCGTGCGCTGCCTCGCCGGCCTGCTGCGCCGCCCCAAGCGCGCGCAGCCGCTCAGGCTCCCCCCGGAAACCACCGGCCCGCGCCAGCACCTCCGGACGAAAGGAGGAAGGGGCCCCGCCGCCGCCGAGCCGCACGGGCTTTGCCCGGCGACCGCTGCCGGCGGCGGCGAGGGGAGGGAGAGGTGGTAGTGGGGTTGCTGGCGGCGGCGGCTAGGTTTGCTCCCGAGCCGCCCACGGGAGCGACACGGGAGCGGCGGCTAGGTTTGCTCCCGATAGTGAAGATTGAAAAATGATGAGATGTTGTTCCGTACTATTGAATCCGAATCATGGACTACCATGTCCAACTTCAACACTCGGACATATTTCTCCTCACTGAATCCTTTTCGGAATGTTTTTGCACACTCCAGGTCATGAGGCCCAAATAGCGTCAATGGTGCTTAATTTATTTTGCCGCAACTCGAAGAAGGGATTACATAGTGATCACTTGTAGAAAAAGCTCATTACGGCGCACGGTGCCATCTAACTGTGCATCGTATTCCCATTTTGTGATTATGCTGACATGAGGGACAAGCCATGATGTAGTAGATTAGTACAGGCCGTCCCAGCCCCCGCGCGTCGCCTCTGGCGCACGGGGGAAACCCTAACCGCGCTGCCAGCCGCCCCTCCCCACTCCTTCCCCGCTTCGCCGCCGCCGGAGGGGACACCGGCGAAGCCCGCGTGGTCCCTAGGAAAGGTGGCGGCGGGGCGTCCTCGTTGTTTCGTCATCTCACGGCGGCCGGTGGCGCACGGCGGTGTTCCACCTGTGGCTGGCGCCTGCTGCCCGTGGGACAGCAGGGCTGGCCCTGAACGGCGCTTGGTGGTGACCACTTGGTGGCGCGTGGGTGGGCCGGATCTAGGCTTCGGGTCTGCATCCCCGTCGTGGCAGCGCTTGCCGTTGCCCTCGGCCATGGGGCGTGGTCCCGGACGGTCCTAGCGCCGGTGGTGCTAGCCAGGACGCACGCTGGCAGCACCCGACTTCATCTCGCGTCGTCTCGCTGGCCAATGGTGGTGGTCATCTTCTTCGTCAGAGATGGCCGGCCAGAGGCTTGGTGATCGGATCTCGACATCCATCATCTAGTCCCGGCTGCGAGTTGGGGAGACATGGTTGCCGGTGAAAACCGAGCCGACGGCAGGCGATGGCGGCGTTCTACGCCGTTACCTTGATGGAGGCATCATCGTGCAACTCCTGTCGACCCACTCGTGCTTCTCCGGGGGAAACCCTAGGATCTGGTGTTCCAGATCGGACGATGGCGGCACTGCGGTGTTGTTCCTCTCTTGGGAGCATCGTTTGTGGAGCAACGTGATAACCCACAAGTATAGGGGATCGCAACAGTTTTCGAGGGTAGAGTATTCAACCCAAATTTATTGATTCGACACAAGAGGAGCCAAAGAATATTCTCAAGTATTAGCAGTTGAGTTGTCAATTCAACCACACCTGGATAACTTAGTATCTGCAGCAAAGTATTTAGTAACAAAGTAATATGGAAGTAGCGGTAACGGTAGCAAAAGTAATATTTTTGGGTTTTGTAGTGATTGTAACAATAGCAACGGAAAAGTAAATAAGCGAAGAACAATATGTGAAAAGCTCATAGGCATTGGATCGGTGATGGAGAATTATGCCGGATGCGGTTCATCGTGTAACAATCATAACATAGGGTGACACAGAACTAGCCCCAATTCATCAATATAATGTAGGCATGTATTCCGAATATAGTCATACGTGCTTATGGAAAAAAACTTGCATGACATTTTTTGTCCTACCCTCCCGTGGCAGCGGGGTCCGAATGGAAACTAAGGGATATTTAGGCCTCCTTTTAATAGAGTACCGGACCAAAGCAGTAACACATAGTGAGTACATGAACTCCTCAAACTCTGATCATCACCGGGAGTGGTCCCAATTATTGTCACTTCGGGGTTGCCGGATCATAACACATAGTAGGTGACTATAGACTTGCAAGATAGGATCAAGAACTCACATATATTCATGACAACATAATAGGTTCAGATCTGAAATCATGGCACTCGGGCCCTAGTGATACGTCTCCAACGTATCTATAATTTTTGATTGCTCCATGCTATATTATCTACTGTTTTGGACCATATTGGACTTTATTTTCCACTTTTATATTACTTTTGGGTCTAACCTATTAACCGGAGGCTCAGCCCAGAATTGCTGTTTTTTTGCCTATTTCAGTGTTTCGAAGAAACAGAATATCAAACGGAGTCCAAACGGAATGAAACCTTCGGGAACGTGATTTTCTCAACAGATATGATCCAGGAGACTTGGACCCTCCGTCAAGAAAGGAGGGTGGCGGTCAAGAGGGTGGAGGGCGCCCCCCTAGGGCGCGCCCCCTGCCTCGTGGGCCCCCCAAAGCTCCACCGACTACTCCTTCCTCCTATATATACCTACGTACCCCCAAACAATCAGATACAGAGCCAAAAACCTAATTCCACCGCCGCAACCTTCTGTACCCACGAGATCCCATCTTGGGGCCTGTTCCGGAGCTCCGCCGGAAGGGGAATCCACCACGAAGGGCTTCTACATCATCACCATAGCCCCTCTGATGAAGTGTGAGTAGTTTACCTCAGACCTTCGGGTCCATAGTTAGTAGCTAGATGGCTTCTTCTCTCTTTTTGGATCTCAATACAATGTTCTCCCCCTCTCTCGTGGAGTTCTATTCGATGTAATCTTTTTTTTGCGGTGTGTTTGTTGAGACTGATGAATTGTGGGTTTATGATCAAGTTTATCTATGAACAATATTTGATTCTTCTCTGAATTCTTTTATGTATGATTGGTTATCTTTGCAAGTCTCTTCGAATTATCAGTTTGGTTTGGCCTACTAGATTGGCTTTTCTTGCAATGGGAGAAGTGCTTAGCTTTGGGTTCAATCTTGCGGTGTCCTTTCCCAGTGACAGTAGGGGCAGCAATGCACGTATTGTATTGTTGCCATCGAGGATAACAAGATGGGGTATTTATCATATTGCATGAATTTATTCCTCTACATCATGTCATCTTGCTTAAGGCGTTACTCTGTTTTCCTGAACTTAATACTCTAGATGCATGCTGGATAGCGGTCGATGAGTGGAGTAATAGTAGTAGATGCAGGCAGGAGTCAGTCTACTTGTCTCGGACGTGATGCCTATATACATGATCATACCTATATATTCTCATAACTATGCTCAATTCTGTCAATTTCTCAATAGTTATTTGTTCACCCACCGTAGAATACTTATGCTCTTGAGAGAAACCACTAGTGAAATCTATGGCCCCCGGGTCTATTCTCATCATATCAATCTCCATCACTTTATTATTGCTTTTATTTTTACTTTTACTTTCACCTTGCATCTTTATATAAAAAATACAAAAAATATTATCTATCATCTCTATCAGATCTCACCCTCGTAAGTGACCGTGAAGGGATTGACAACCCCTAATCGCGTTGGTTGCGTTGAGCTATTTGTTTTGTGTAGGTATGAGGGACTCGCACGTAGCCCCCTATTGGATTGATAACTTGGTTCTCAAAAACTGAGGAAAATACTTACTCTACTCTGCTGCATCACCCTTTCCTCTTCAAGGAAATCCAACGCAGTGCTCAAGAGGTAGCAGGAGGATTTCTGGCGCCGTTGCCGGGGAGGTCTACGCAAAAGTCAACATACCAAGTACCCATCACAATCCCGTATCTCCCGCATTACATTAGTTGCCATTTGCCTCTCGTTTTCCTCTCCCCCACTTCACCCTTGCCATTTTATTCGCCCTCTCCTTTCCGTTCGCTTTTTTTTCGTTTGCTTGTCTTGTCGTCATGGCCAGTCTTATATCTTCTCCGTTGTCTCCCGAGAATGAAGTTCTCAATTTTAAGCAAAGGGAGGGAGAAAATCTAAAAGACGCTTGGTATAGAATTTGCAATGCTCAAAATAGATCTACCAGGAAGCAATCTACTTCAGTTCTTCTACGTAATTTTTATGTAGGTGCTAATCCTTGGTATAGATATATTCTTGATACCATTACCGGAGGGAATTTCTTGGGGAGCCATACTTTTGATTCTTATAATGCTATGATAGATTTATTTGGCTCACCACCTCTTCTGGTCAATGGAACTATGTTAACTTTGGAGCATGTAATGAAAAGACTTGAAATTATTGAAAATCTAGATGAAAAGATCCACAATCAAATTACCCAATATGGATCTAAGGTAGGAATAACTTTGAAAAATATTAAGGAGAAGGAACCCATGGTTAATGAGAAAATAAATCAAGATTCCACTAGAATCGATAAACTTGAGGGTATCATTACCAACTTGGGAACCGCTTTTTCTTCCGTAAAGAACACTCCAAGTCCTTCTACTAAAAATGCTAAGCTTATGTATGTTCCTAAGAATAAGGGTGAATCCTCTAGTAAGGAAAATGAGGATCTTAAATCTATAAGTATTCATCCCAATCTTTTTGCTTTCATTAAGGAACCATTTGCTACAAATGAATTTTTTTATCTTGTGCCTAAAAGTTTGATAATTACTAGAAATAAAGAAATTCCTAAGGAAGGTAGATGCCTCATTGAAGAGTTGCCTACCAAATATGGCAATACCTAGATCTATCCTTGCTTTATGCCTAGCTAGGGGCGTTAAACGATAGCGCTTGTTGGGAGGCAACCCAATTTTATTTTTATTTTTGTTTTTGTTTCTGTGTAGGAATAAATAATCCATCTACCTTCTGTTTAGATGTGGTTTTATCTTTTAATTAGTGTTTGTGCCAAGTTAAATCTATAGGATCTTCTTGGATGATAGTTATTTGATCTTGCTGTAATTTCCAGAAACTTTCTGTCCATGAAAACAATTATTAAAAACCACCAGAACGTGATAAAATAGTGATTCGTATTTCTGCTGATCTATAAACAAATTGACTAGGTCGTCCTATTTTGTCTGATTTTTTGGAGTTCTAGAAGTTTGCGTTAGTTACAGATTACTACAGACTGTTCTGTTTTTGGCAGATTCTGTTTTTCGTGTGTTGTTTGCTTATTTTGATGAATCTATGGCTAGTAAAATAGTTTATAATCCATAGAGAAGTTGGAATACATTAGGTTTAATACCAATATAAATAAAGAATGAGTTCATTACAGTACCTTGAAGTGGTCTTTTGTTTTCTTTCGCTAACGGAGCTCACGAGATTTCTGTTGAGTTTTGTGTTGTGAAGTTTTCAAGTTTTGGGTAAATTCTTTTGATGGATTATGGAACAAGGAGTGGGAAGAGCCTAAGCTTGGGGATTCCCATAGCACCCCCAATATAATCCAAGGACACCAAAAAGTCAAAGCTTGGGGATGCCCCGGAAGGCATCCCCTCTTTCATCTACTTCCATCGATAATTTTACTTGGAGCTATATTTTTATTCACCACATGATATGTGTTTTGCTTGGAGCGTCTTGTATGATTTGAGTCTTTGATTTTTAGTTTACCACAATCATCCTTGCTGTACACACCTTTTGAGAGAGCCATACATGAATTGGAATTTGATAGAATACTCTATGCGCTTCACTTGTATCTTTTGAGCTATATAGTTTTGCTCTAGTGCTTCACTTATATGTTTTAGAGCACGGTGGTGGATTTGTTTTATAGAAACTATTGGTCTCTCATGCTTCACTTAGATTATTTTGAGAGTCTTAAATAGCATGGTAATTTTCTTAATAATAATAATATGCTTGGCATTCAAGATTTGTAAAACTTTCTTTTGAGTGCGTTGAATACTAAGAAAAGTTTGATGCTTGATAATTGTTTTGAGATATGGAGGTGATAATATCAAAGTCATGCTAGTTGAGTAGTTGTGAATTTAAGAAATGCTTGTGTTGAAGTTTGCAAGTCCTGTAGCATGCACGTATGGTAAAGGTTATGTAACAAATTTGAAACATGAGGTGTTATTTGATTGTCCTCCTTATGAGTGGCACTCGGGGACGAGCGATGGTCTTTTCCTACCAATCTATCCCCCTAGGAGCATGCGCATAGTGCTTTGGTTTTTGATCGCTTGTAGATTTTTGCAATAAGTATATGATTTCTTTATTACTAATGTTGAGTCCATGGATTATACGCACTCTCACCCCTCCATCATTGCTAGCCTCTTCGGTACCGTGCATTGCCCTTTCTCACATTGAGAGTTGGTGCAAACTTCGGCGGTGCATCCAAACCCCGTGATATGATACGCTCTTTCACACATAAACCTCCTTATATCTTCCTCAAAACAGCCACCATACCTACCTATTATGGCATTTCCATAGCCATTCCGAGATATATTGCCATGCAACTTTCCACCATTCCGTTCATCATGACACATTCATCATTGTCATATTGCTTAGCATGATGATGTAGTTGACATAGTATTCGTGGCAAAGCCACCATTCATAATTCTTTCATAAATGTCACTCTTGATTCATTGCATATCCCGGTACACCGCCGGAGGCATTCATATAGAGTCATACTTTGTTCTAGTATCGAGTTGCAATCATTGAGTTGTAAATAAATAGAAGTGTGATGATCATCATTCAATAGAGCATTGTCCCAATAAAAAAAGGGAAAGGCCAAAGAAAAAAAAGGGCCCAAAAAAAGAAGAAAAAATAAATAAATAAAAGGGGCAATGGTACTATCCTTTTTCCACACTTGTGCTTCAAAGTAGCACCGTAATCTTCATGGTAGAGAGTCTCTTGCTTTGTAATTTTATACTAGTGGGAATTTTTCATTATAGAACTTGGCTTGTATATTCCAATGATGGGCTTCCTCAAATGCCCTAGGTCTTCGTGAGAAGCAAGTCGGATGCAGACCCACTTAGTTTCTTTTGTTGAGCTTTCATACATTTATAGCTCTAGTGCATCCGTTGCATGGCAATCCCTACTCCTTGCATTAACATCAATCAATGGGCATCTCCATAGCCCATTGATTAGCCTCGTTGATGTGAGATCTTCTCCTTTTTTTGTCTTCTCCACATAACCCCCATCATCATATTCTATTCCACCCATAGTGCTATATCCATGGCTCACGCTCATGTATTGCGTGAAGGTTTATAAAGTTTGATATTATTAAAGTATGAAACAATTGCTTGGCTTGTCATCGGGGTTGTGCATGATGAGAGCATTCTTGTGTGACAAAAATGGAGCATGACTAAACTATATGATTTTGTAGGGATGAACTTTCTTTGGCCATGTTATTTTGAGAAGACATAAGTGCTTAGTTAGTATGCTTGAAGTATTATTATTTTTATGTCAATATGAACTTTTGTCTTGTATCTTTCGGATCTGAATATTCATACCACAATTAAGAAGAGTTACATTGAAATTATGCCAAGTAGCACTCCGCATCAAAAATTCTCTTTTTATCATTTACCTACTCGAGGACGAGCAGGAATTAAGCTTGGGGATGCCTGATACGTCTCCAACGTATCTATAATTTTTGATTGCTCCATGCTATATTATCTACTGTTTTAGACCATATTGGGCTTTATTTTCCACTTTTATATTACTTTTGGGACTAACCTATTAACCGGAGGCCCAACCTAGAATTGCTGTTTTTTTGCCTATTTCAGTGTTTCAAAGAAACGGAATATCAAACGGAGTCCAAACAGAATGAAACCTTCGGGAATGTGATTTTTTCAACAGATATGATCCAGGAGACTTGGACCCTCCGTCAAGAAAGGAGGGAGGCGGTCACGAGGGTGGAGGGCGCGCCCCCTGCCTCATGGGCCCCCCGAAGCTCCATCGACGTACTCCTTCCTCCTATATATACCTACATACCCCCAAACGATCAGATACGGAGCCAAAAACCTAATTCCACCGCCGCAACCTTCTGTACCCATGAGATCCCATCTTGGGGCCTGTTTCGGAGCTCCGCCGCAAGGGGAATCCACCATGGAGGGCTTCTACATCATCACCATAGCCCCTCCGATGAAGTGTGAGTAGTTTACCTCAGACCTTCGGGTCCATAGTTAGTAGCTAGATGGCTTCTTCTCTCTTTTTGGATCTCAATAAAATGTTCTCCCCCTCTCTCGTGGAGATCTATTCGATGTAATCTTCTTTTTGCGGTGTGTTTGTTGAGACCGATGAATTGTGGGTTTATGATCAAGTTTATCTATGAACAATATTTTGAATCTTCTCTGAATTCTTGTATGTATGATTGGTTATCTTTGCAAGTCTCTTCGAACTATCAGTTTGGTTTGGCCTACTAGATTTGCGTTTCTTGCAATGGGAGAAGTGCTTAGCTTTGGGTTCAATCTTGTGGTGTCCTTCCCCAGTGACAGTAGGGGCAGCAAGGCACATATTGTATTGTTGCCATCGAGGATAACAAGATGGGGTATTTATCATATTGCATGAATTTATTCCTCTACATCGTGTCATCTTGCTTAAGGCGTTACTCTGTTTTCTTGAACTTAATACTCTAGATGCATGCTGGATAACGATCGATGAGTGGAGTAATAGTAGTAGATGCAGGCAGGAGTCGGTCTACTTGTCTCGGACGTGATGCCTATATACATGATCATACCTAGATATTCTCATAACTATGCTTAATTTTGTCAATTGCTCAATAGTAATTTTTTCACCCACCGGAGAATACTTATGCTCTTGAGAGAAGCCACTAGTGAAATCTATGGCCCTCGGGCCTATTCTCATCATATCAATCTCCATCACTTTATTATTGCTTTGCTTTTTTACTTTTACTTTTTACGTTGCATCTTTATATCAAAAATACCAAAAATATTATCTATCATCTCTATCAGATCTCACCCTCGTAAGTGACCATGAAGGGATTGACAACCCTAATCGCGTTGGTTGCGTTGAGCTATTTGTTTTGTGTCGGTACGAGGGACTCACGCGTAGCCTCCTACTGGGTTGATACCTTGGTTCTCAAAAACTAAGGGAAATACTTACTCTACTCTGCTTCATCACCCTTTCCTCTTCAAGGAAATCCAACGCAGTGCTCAAGAGGTAGCACCTAGTGACAAGCATTAATCATAGCAAAGTCATAGCAACATCAATCTCAGAATATAGTGGATACTAGGGATCAAACCCTAACAAAACTAACTCGATTACATGATAAATCTCATCCAACACATCACGGTCCAGAAAGCCTACGATGGAATTACTCACGCACGATGGTGACCATCATGAAATTGGTGATGGAGGATGGTTGATGATGACGACGGCGACGGATTCCCCTCTCCGGAGCCCCGAACGGACTCCAGATCAGCCCTCCTGAGAGGTTTTAGGGCTTGGCGGCGGCTCCGTATCGTAAAATGCGATGAATCCTTCTCTCTAATTTTTTTCTCCCCGAACATGAATATATGGAGTTGGAGTTGAGGTCGGTGGAGCAACTGGGGGCCCACGAGGCAAGGGGCGCGCCCCCACCCTCATGGACAGGTGGAGGCCCCCCTGACGTGGATTCTTCTTCCAGTATTTTAAATATTTTCCAAAAATAAGTTCCGTGGAGTTTCAGGTCATTCCGAGAACTTTTGTTTCTGCACATAAATAACACCATGGCAATTCTGCTGAAAACAACGCCAGTCCGGGTTAGTTCCATTCAAATCATGCAAGTTAGGTCCAAAACAAGGGCAAAAGTGTTTGGAAAAGTAGATACGACGGAGACGTATCAACTACCCCAAGATTAAACCTTTGCTTGTCCTCAAGCAATTCAGTTGATAAACTGAAAGTGATAAAGAAAAACTTTTACAAACTCTGTTTGCTCTTGTTGTTCTAAATATGTAAGGCCAGCATTTAAGTTTTCAGCAAAGAATATAACAAACCATATTCACAATAACATTTAGGTCTCATGTTTACTCATGTCAATGGCATAATCAACTAGCAAGCAATAATAATAAATCTCGGATGACAACACTTTCTCAAAACAATCATAATATGATATAACAAGATGGTATCTCGCTAGCCCTTTCTAAGACCGCAAAACATAAATGCAGAGCACCTTTAAAGATCAAGGACTGACTAGACATTGTAATTCATGGTAAAAGAGATCCAATCATAGTCATACCCAATATAACTTAACAATAATGAATGCAAATGACAGCAGTGCTCTCCAGCTGGTGCTTTTTAATAAGAGGGTGATGACTCAACATGAAAGTAAATAGATAGGCCTTCACAGAGGGAAGCAGGGATTTGTAGAGGGGCCAGAGCTCGGTTTTAAAGCAGAGATAGATAATATTTTGAGCGACATACTTTCATTATCAACATAACAACCAAGAGATGGCGATATCTTCCATGCTACACACATTATAGGCGGTTCCCAAACAGAACGGTAAAGTTTATACTCCCCCTCCACCAACAAGCATCAATCCATGGCTTGCTCGAAACAACGAGTGCCTCCAACTAACAATAGTCCCTGGTGGAGTTTTATTTGCAATTATTTTGATTTAGTTTGCATAGAGCATGGGACTGGGCATCGCGGTGACCAACCATTTTCTCGTGAGTGAGGAGCGGAGTCCACTCCTCTTGAGAATAACCCGCCTAACATGGAAGATAAGGACATCCCTAGTTGATACATGAGCTATTCAAGCATACAAAACATAATTTCATTTCAAGGTTTAGAGTTTGGCACGTACAAATTTACTTGGAACGGCAGGTAGATACCGCATATAGGAAGGTATAGTGGACTCATATGGCATAACTTTGGGGTTTAAGGGATTGGATGCACAAGCAGTATTCCCCCTTAGTACAAGTGAAGGCTAGCAAAAGACTGGGAAGCGACCAACTAGAGAGCGACAATAGTCATGAACATGGATTAAAATTAATAAACATTAAGTGCAAGCATGAGTAGGATATAATCCACCATGAACATAGATATCGTGAAGGCTATGTTGATTTGTTTCAACTACATGTGTGAACATGTGCCAAGTCGAGTCACTTAAATCATTCAAAGGAGGATACCACCCCACTATACCACATCACAACCATTTTAATAGCATGTTGGCACGCAAGGTAGACCATTATAAACTCCTAGCTAATTAAGCATGGCACGAGCAACTATGATCTCTAATTGTCATTGCAAACATGTTTATTCATAATAGGCTGAATCAGGAACGATGAACTAATCATATTTACAAAAACAAGAGAGGTCGAGTTCATACCAGCTTCTCTCATCTCAATCAGTCCATCATATATCGTCATAATTGCCTTTCACTTGCACGACCAAATGATGTGAATAATAATAATAGTGCACGTGCATTGGACTAAGCTAGAATCTGCAGCCATTCAATAAACAGGAGAAGACAAGGCAATATGGGCTCTTGGTTAAATCAACAATAATGCATATAAGAGCTACTTCAACAATTTCATTATGGTCTTCTCCTATCGACCCCCAAAGAAATAAAACTATTTACACGGGAAAGCTCCCAACAAGCAAAAGAAGAACAAAAAATCTTTTTGGGTTTTCTTTTTAATTATTACTACAGCAAGAAAGGTAAACTAGCTAAAAACTACTACTAATTTTTTGTTTTTCTCAAGGTTTATCAAACACACAAGGAGAAAGCAAGAAAAAGAAAATAAACTAGCATGGATATTACAATGAAAGAGTATGAGCACCAACAGCTAGCAATGAGTGTGTGAACATAAATGTAATGTCGGTGATAAATACATACTCCCCCAAGCTTAGGCTTTTGGCATAAGTTGGTTTATTGCCACGGATGGCCTGGCAGATACCCAAAGTTATAACCAGGGTCGTACTACGAAGAGGAGGACTCCGATTGCCACTGATTGGCAATCATCTCCGGATCCCACTGGTAATTAGACTGTCGTGGAGGATCAAATTTTGGTCCCGACTCTGGCTCTGTGGCTGATGTAGGGTTCCGGTAGGCATGAATGGCCGCCAGCGGAACGAGATACTGGCCTGTAGACAAATCAGACAAGGAAAGAGCAGGCAAGGTAATAGTCTCAGGGTGATGTTTATCAAAGAACAATTTGTATTTAAGCACCCTTTCCCTGTTCTTAACAATAAAATCATGCGCTACCATACACTTATAATCTAAATAAACAATGGGCATCAATGTTTCTTCTTTTTCATAGTGCCTAATAGGTATGTTATAATATGCAGCAAGGCATGAAGCATAAACACTTCCAAAGATGGGGCCCTTTGTATGGTTCAGACTTAACCGTTTGGCAATAATACCGCCCATTCTAACAGAGTCTATCATAGAATAAACCATGGAACAAAATAATAATATCAGGAACACTAAGGTTTCCACAGTTTCCACGACCAATTAAGCAACGACTAGCAAATATTGCAAAGTAGCATAAAACATGAAAATGTATGCTAGTGATTCTTGCATCGGAAACCTTCCTAGTTTCCCCTACAGTAATAGTGTCAATAAACCCGTCCACATCTTTACGATGTGGTTCCTCTAAGCTACCCTCGAAAGGTATTTTGCAAACCCTGCAAAATTCATCTAGTGACATCTTCTTAACCATATCATATAAATGAAACTCTACTGAATGAGGTGATTCCTTAGGATAATAGTAGAAGTTTTGCACAAAAGTATTGGTGAGTAAGAGATATTGTTTGCGTTGGTCGCAGAGGAAGTCGGTGAGGCCTGCATTCTCAGCCAATTCATAAAAATCATCATAAATCCCGGCTGCTCTAAAGAAATCATCGGAAGGGCATTCACACGGCCGGACCTCCGCGGTGCGAGGGAGATTATATTTGGGCCTCTCTGCTTCTTCACTTTGCTTTTCCTTCGAGCTTCGGCTCGATGAGCCCCTCAAAAATCTCTTCATCATTTTCTGAAAAATTCTGATTTTTTAGTAACTTAAAATAAAAGTGAATCAAGCTCAACAAAATTGATAGCAACTACTCCTACAAGTGCCTAGGGCCTATATCATGCATTAGAACTACTTGGAACCATATAAATTTGACATGCAAGCTCAAGAACATGGTCACCTAGGCAGCACAAATTTGCAATGAATAAAGCACTAGAACAAAAACTAATTGGACCAATGGAGGAGTCACATACCAAGGAACAATCCCCCAAAGCAGTTTTGGGAGAGGAGCTTTGAGCAAGGAGATCGAAAATCGCAACAAAATGAGCTAGAACTCGTGCTTGAGCTGGATGGTGATTTTTTTGGGAGGAAGAAGAAGTGCGTGGGTGCAGGAATAAGTGGAGGGGAGCCACCATGCGCCCACGAGGTAGGGGGCGCGCCCTGGACCCTCGTGGCCAGGTGCTTGCTCCCCATGCTGTGTCCTCAGTGCTAGATATTTTCAAATATTCCAGAAAAAATCATATTAAATTGGCAGGGCATTTGGGGAACTTTTATTTTCGGGGTATTTTTATATTGCACGGATAATTCAGAAAACAGACAGAAAAAATACTATTTTTACTTTATTTCAACTAAATAACAGAAAGTAAAAGGAGGGTACAGAAGTTTGTGCTTTCTAACTTCATCCATCTCATGCTCATCAAAAGGAATCCACTAACAAGGTTGATCAAGTCTTGTTAACAAACTCATTCCGACTAACATGGAGCCAGAGAAATTTCGAATAACACTATGTTACCTCAACGGGGATATGCACATCCCCTATAATAAGAATATCATATTTCTTCTTGATAGTAGGTAAAGGAAATTCAAAACCTCCAAAAATAATCGATGGAATTTTTCCAATAGAGTTGATACTGTGGACCTGAGGTTGTTTCCTCGGAAAGTGTACCGTATGCTCATTACCATTAACATGAAAAGTGACATTGCCCTTGTTGCAATCAATAACAGCCCCTGCAGTATTCAAAAAAGGTCTTCCAAGAATAATAGACATACTATCGTCCTTAAGAATATCAAGAATAACAAAGTCCATTAAAATAGTAACGTTTGCAACCACAACAGGCACATCCTCACAAATACCGATAGGTATAGCAGTTGATTTGTCAGCCATTTGCAAAGATATTTCAGTAGGTGTCAACTTATTCAAATCAAGTCTACGATATAAAGAGAGAGGCATAACACTAACACCGTCTCCAAGATCACATAAAGCAGTTTTAACATAATTTCTTTTAATGAAGCATGGTATAGTTGTACTCCTGGATCTCCAAGTTTCTTTGGTATTCCACCCTTAAAAGTGTAATTAGCAAGCATGGTGGAAATTTCAGCTTCCGGTATCTTTCTTTTATTAGTAACAATTTCTTTCATATACTTAGCATAAGGATTCATTTTGAGCATATCAGTTAAACGCATACACAAGAAGATAGGTCTAATCATTTCAGCAAAGCGCTCAAAATCCTCATCATCCTTTTTCTTGGATGGTTTGGGAGGAAAAGGCATGGGTTTCTGAACCCAAGGTTCTCTTTCCTTACTGTGCTTCCTAGCAACAAAGTCTCTCTTATCATAACGTTGATTCTTTGATTGTGGGTTATCAAGATCAACAACAGGTTCAATTTTTATATCATTATTATTACTAGGTTGAGCATCATCATGAACATTATCATTAACATTTTTATTAGGTTCATGTTCATTACCAGATTGTGTTTCAGCATCAGAAATAGAAATATCATTTGGATTCTCAGGTGGTTCAGCAATAGGTTCACTAGAAGCATGCAAAGTCCTATCATTTTTCTTTTTCTTCTTTTTAGAAGAACTAGGTGTATCAATATTATTTCTCTCAGAATCTTGCTCAATTCTCTTAGGATGGCCTTCAGGATACAAAGGTTCCTGAGTCATTTTACCAGTTCTAGTAGCCACTCTAACAACATAGTCATTATTCTTTCTATTTAATTCACTGAGCAAATCATTCTGAGATTTAAGTACTTGTTCTACTTGAGTGGTGACCATAGAAGCATGTTTACTAATGAGTTTAAGTTCACCCTTAACATTAGCCATGTAATTACTCAAGTGTTCAATCATATAAGCATTTTGTTGTAATTGTCTACCAAAATAAGCATTAAAATCTTCTTGCTTAACCATAAAGTTATCAAACTCATCCAAACATTGGCTAGCAAACTTAGTAGGAGGGATTTCAACTTTATCATACCTATAGAGATAATTTACCTTTACTACCTGTGTCGGGTTATCAAGACCATGAGTTTCTTCAATTGGTGATGAATTAAGATCATATATTTCTTCAATAGGAGGTAAATTCTTAACATCTTCAGCTTTAATACCCTTTTCTTTCATAGATTTGTTTGCCTCTTGCATATCTTCAGGACTGAGAAATAGAACACCCCTCTTCTTCGGAGTTGGTTTAGGAATAGGCTCAGGAGTTGGCTCAGGAAGTGTCCAATTATTTTCATTGGTCAACATATTATTCAATAGAATTTCAGCTTCATCTGGTGTTTTTTCCCTGAAAACAGAACCAACACAACTATCCAGGAAATCTCTGGAAGCATCGGTTAGTCCATTATAAAAGATATCAAGTATTTCATGTTTCTTCAGAGGATGATCAGGCAAAGCATTAAGTAATTGGAGAAGCCTCCCCCAAGCTTGTGGGAGACTCTCTTCTTCAATTTGCACAAAATTATGTATTTCCCTTAAAGCAGCTTGTTTCTTATGAGCAGGGAAATATTTAGCAGAGAAGTAATAAATCATATCCTGGGGACTACGCACACAACCAGGATCAAGAGAATTAAACCATATCTTAGCATCACCCTTTAACGAGAACAGAAATATTTTAAGGATATAAAAGTAGCGAGTTCTCTCATCATTAGTGAACAGAGTGGCTATATCATTTAATTTAGTAAGATGTGCCACAACAGTTGCAGATTCATAGCCATAAAAAGGATCAGATTCAACCAAAGTAATTATATCAGGATCAACAGAGAATTTCATAATCCTTATCAGTAACACAGATAGGTGAAGTAGCAAAAGCAGGGTCAGGTTTCATTCTAGCATTAAGAGATTGCTGCTTCCATTTAGCTAATAACTTCTTAAGATCATATCTATCATTGCAAGCTAAAATAGCTCTAGCAGCTTCTTCATCCATAACATAACCCTCAGGAACAACAGGTAATTCATATTTATTAGGGGGCGAGTCTTCATCATCACTATCATCAATATTATCAGATTCAATAATTTCATTATGTCTAGCCCTAGTAAGTTGTTCATCAATAAAATCACCAAGTGGCACAGTAGTATCAAGCATAGAAGTAGTTTCATCATAAGTATCATGCATAGCAGAAGTGGCATCATCAATAACATGCAACATATTAGAATTAATAGAAGAAGCAGGTTTAGGTGTCGCAAGCTTACTCAAAACAGAAGGTGAATCAAGTGTAGAGCTAGATGGGAGTGCCTTACCTCCCCTCGTAGTTGAGGGATAATTTTTTGTTTTCTCGTCTTTCAAGTTCCTCATAATGACCAGCAGATATAAATCCCAAGTGACTCAAAGAATAGAGCTATGCTCCCCAGCAACGACGCCAGAAATTAGTCTTGATAACCCACAAGTATAGGGGATCACAACAGATTTCGAGGGTAGAGTATTCAACCCAAATTTATTGATTCGACACAAGGGGAGCCAAAGAATATTCTCAAGTATTAGCAGTTGAGTTGTCAATTCAACCACACCTGGATAACTTAGTATCTGCAGCAAATTATTTAGTAGCAAAGTAATATGGAAGTAACGGTAACGGTAGCAAAAGTAATATTTTTGGGTTTTGCAGTGATTGTAACAGTAGCAACGGAAAAGTAAATAAGCGAAGAACAATATGTGAAAAGCTCGTAGGCATTGGATCGGTGACGGACAATTATGCCGGATGCGGTTCATCATGTAACAATCATAATGTGTCTAGAGGTGCCCCCTGCCCCCGTATATAAAGGAGCAAGGGGGGTGGGGCCGGCCCTAGGAGGAGGCGTGCAGGAGGAGTCCTTGTCCCACCGGGAGTAGGACTCCCCCCTTTCCCTAGTTGGATTAGGACTTGGGGAGGAAGGAAGAGAGGGAGGAAAGGAAAGGGGGGGCGCCGCCCCCCTCCTTGTCCAATTCGGACTTGGGGGGGGGGAGGGGCGCGCGGCAGCCCCTAGGCCTCCTCTCTTCTTCCTCCACTAGGCCCAATAAGGCCCATTAGGTTACGGGGGGGGGGGTCCGGTAACCACCCGGTACTCCGGTAAAATGCTGATTTCTCCCGGAACACTTCCAATGTCCAAACATAGGCTTCCAATATATCAATCTTTATGTCTCGACCATTTCGAGACTCCTCGTCATGTCCGTGATCACATCCGGGACTCCGAACAACATTCGGTACATCAAAATATATAAACTCATAATGAAACTGTCATCGTAACATTAAGCGTGCGGACCCTATGGGTTCGAGAACAATGTAGACATGACCGAGACACGTCTTCGGTCAATAACCAATAGCGGAACCTGGATGCTCATATTGGCTCCTACATATTCTACGACGATCTTTTATCGGTCAGACCGCATAACAACATACATTGTTCCCTTTGTCATCAGTATGTTACTTGCCCGAGATTCGATCGTCGGTATCTCAATACCTAGTTCAATCTCGTTACCGGCAAGTCTCTTTACTCGTTCCGTAATACATCATCTCGCAACTAACTCATTAATTGCACTCCTTGCAAGGCTTAAGTGATGTGCATTATCGAGAGGGCCCAGAGATACCTCTTCAACAATCAGAGTGACAAATCCTAATCTTGAAATACGCCAACCCAACATGTACCTTTGGAGACACCTGTAGAGCACCTTTATAATCACCCAGTTACGTTGTGACGTTTGGTAGCATACAAAGTGTTCCTCCGGTAAACGGGAGTTGCATAATCTCATAGTCACAGGAACATGTATAAGTCATGAAGAAAGCAATAGCAACATACTGAACGATCGGGTGCTAAGCTAATGGAATGGGTCATGTCAATCACATCATTCTCTTAATGATGTGATCCCATTAATCAAATGACAACACATGTCTATGGTTAGGAAACATAACCATCTTCGATTAACGAGCTAGTCAAGTAGAGGCATACTAGTGACATTTAGTTTGTCTATGTATTCACACAAGTATTATGTTTCCGGTTAATACAATTCTAGCATGAATAATAAACATTTATCATGATATAAGGGAATAAAATAATAACTTTATTATTGCCTCTAGGGCATATTTCCTTCAGTGTGGCGATGGAATCCATACCCCTGAGTCTTGTGAATGGGGAGAATGGTTGCTCATGCAGTTTGATAATGGTGGCGGAAGGGGGAATAATAATATCCCTAGAGGTGGAGGAAGCATGGGAAGAGGAGGGGGCCAAGGTGGAGGAAGAGGAAACCCGGGCGACCCAAATGAGCAGGAAGCCGCTGACATGGACCTGGGTGATACCATCATCCCTACGGCGCGAAAGAGGCTCATTGGCCAGGATGGAACTCTGGTCAGTACACCTAGCACGGGACATGTTACTGAGAAAGTACTGTTGATTGAGAACAATAGTAAAGGAGTTGTTGATAAAAGCCAGCTTAGCACACCGTAGAAAATACATGACAATAAGAGGTTTAGGGCAGGGACAGAGATGGAGAATCAACATGGGAGCAGTTCATCGGCGACCTCCTTCGAGGAGGATCGCTGGAACCAATGAAAATCATAAGCTGGAACTGTCGGGGTCTCCTCGATGCCCCGACAGTTCGTTCGCTCCTGGATATCCAGAGGCGACATAAACCAGATGCGTTTTTTCTGTCTGAAACGCATTTGGATGAGGATAAGGCAGAAAGGTTGATGAGAAAGTTGGGCATGGACGAGAGAATTGTGGCACCTTGTTTGGATGGTAGAACGGGCAGTTTGCTAATGGTCTGGAAGAAGGAGGTGAGGATCTACTCCCAGACCACCGCACGAGAAGGGATTGATGTTCATGTGCATGAGACAAATGGAGATATTTGGAGAATGACGGGTATATATGGAGAACCTAGCTGGGAACACAAGGATCGCACATACCAATATATATGAGACTTGCACGCCCAGTCCAGATTACCTTGGGTCATTATTGGTGACTTTAATGAGATCTTACTGTCATCAGAAAATGAGGGAGGGGCACCAAGACAGCAAGCCCGCTTGCAAGCTTTCCAGGACGCATTATCAGATTGTGATCTCGAAGACCTGGGATACGTGGGGGATAAATTCACGTGGTTTAGGGGTGGTCTGAAAGAGCGACTTGACCGAGCTGTGACGAACGGCGGGTGCATAAGTATGCACCCATATGCAGGCATGTGTAACTTGGATATGGGCAAATCAGATCATAGGCCCATAATGTTGGATACATAGTACCTTGCGGGTGTGGCAGAAGCAAAGCCATAATATAAAAGGCGTTTTGAAGCAAGATGACTAGAAGAAGAAACGGTGGAAGAGATCATAAAAACAACATGGCATAAGGCACATCATCAATGCCTTTATACCAATTTACATGAGAGAGTGGATGCTGTCCACCGTGATCTGCATGAATGGGATAGGAAGGTCCTCAAGGGACCTCAGATTCGCTTGAATGAAGCGCAAAAGGAGCTGGAAAAACTGATGCAAGTTCCTTTCACAAATGAGGTTCGCTCGAGGCAAAAAGAATTATCAGTTTTAATAGAAAATTTGCTAGATCAAGAGGAAATCTTCTGGGCCCAAAGAGGCAACGTTAGATGGCTTCGTAGAGGGGATCGCAATAGTCAATATTTTCATAATTTTGCCTCTGCTAGGAAGAGGAGGAATCTGATTAAGAAACTGAAGGATAATAATAATGGGTGGGTAGAGGGAAATGATAACCTCAACCCACTTATTTCAAATTATTTCTCTGGCCTCTTTTCCTCTGATGTTACAGATTATGATCAAGGCTTGCTGAATACGGTGAAACCAAAAGTCACTACACAAATGAACACAGCATTGATGGAGCCGTACACACGGGAGGAGGTACGGAAAGCCTTGTTTCAGATTGGGGGTATGAAGGCACCCGGGCCTGAAGGACTGCATGCAATTTTCTTTAAACGCTTCTGGCACATCCTAGGCGATGAACTTACGGATGAGGTGCTAGAGGCAGTCCACAACAGGAAGATACCGACCGGTTGGAATCAAACTAATATTGTGTAAATTCCTAAGGTTGACAGCCCGGAGGTAATCACTCAATATAGACCTATTAGTTTGTGCAATGTTGTCTATAAAATCATATAAAAAATGATTGCAAACAGACTCAAGAAGATATTTCCAGAGGTAATTTCTCCAACACAAAGTGCTTTTGTACCTGGAAGACTAATTACTGACAATGTGTTAGTAGCTTATGAATGCTTTCATGCAATAAAGAAGAAGACCCATGGATCGAATGGAATTTGTGCAGTAAAATTGGACATGATGAAGGCATATGATAGAGTAGAATGGGTTTTCTAGAACAAATGGTGCTAAAATTGGGGTTTCACCCAACCTGGGTGGAAATGATAATGCAATGTGTCTCCTCAGTGACTTATAAAATAAGGTTCAATGGAGTGGAAACAGAAGAGATTATACCATCGAGAGGCTTACGGCAGGGAGATCCTCTATATCCTAATTTGTTCTTGATTTGTTCAGAAGGGCTTTCTAGCCTATTAGATCATGAAGAAGAAGTGCGTGGTATTGAAGGGATACGTGTTTGCAGAGATGCACCATCTATTTCCCACTTGCTTTTTGCAGATGATTCACTGATTCTTATGACAACAAATGTTCAGAATGCAAACACACTGAAAAGAATTCTAGAAGTTTACTGTGGGAGTAGTGGTCAGTGTGTAAGTACTCCTAAATCGAGTATTTTCTTCAGTCCGAATACAAGTGTGCTGGTTAGGGAGGAGGTATGTGTAAATCTGAATATTCTAACTGAAGCATTAACTGATAAATACCTGGGTCTCCCCACTATTGTGGGAGTCGATACAAGTGACTGTTTTCAACACATTATAGACAGAATTTGTCAGAGAATTAAGGGTTGGAAGGAGAAGATGCTCTCAATGAAGGGGAAAGAGATTTTGTTGAAGGCAGTGGCCCAGGCAATCCCCTCCTATGCTATGTCCATTTTTAAACTCCCCAAAAACATTTGCAAGGAAATTACAGATGAGATTGCAGGTTTTTCGTGGGGGGATAGTGAGGAAAAGAAGAAGATGCATTGGTTTGCATGGTGGAAGTTATGCATCCCGAAGAGTAAGGGTGGATTGGGGTTTAGGGACCTGCACAGTTTTAATCTTGCTTTACTAGCAAAACAGTGTTGCGCTTACTCCAGAATCCCGAATCTTTGTGTGCACGAGTTCTAGGTGCAAAGTACTACCCTGATGGAAATATTCTCATGGCGGGACCAAAAAAGGGCTCTTCTTTTACTTGGCAAAGTATTGTATCGGGTATACAAACTTTTAAGAGAGGGTGCATTTGGCGGGTGGGTACGGGTTCACAGATTAATATCTGGAATGATCCTTGGATCCCAACTAGTGAAACAAGGAAAATTGTAACTCCAAGGGGAGCTACTATGTTGAGCAAGGTTGAGGAATTAATTGATCCCTATACTGGGCAGTGGGATGAGAGTTTGATCCGAGATGTTTTCTGGCAAGTTGATGCACATAGAATCTTGCAAATACCTCTCAGAGTGCAGGTGATGGAAGACTTTGTATCATGGCACTATAACCGATCGGGTGTCTTCAATGTGCGATCAGCCTATCATATGCAACTCCAACACCAATTTGGAGGCAGGGAGAACCTAAGTGCAGCACAAGGTAGCCGTCCAAATCATATCTGGAAACGTGTGTGGGGACTGAGAATTCCTGGCTAAGTTAAACACTTCGTGTGGAAGGTGATTAGGGGAGTTTTACCATGCTATGGTACCCTTGCAAACCGCCATATTCCAGTTACAGGACAATGCTCAATATGCAAGACAGGATATGAGGATTCGCAACACTGTTTATTCACATGTAAGAGGGCGAAGGATATATGGAAGGAGCTGGGACTCGAGGCTGAAGTTCTGCAAGCTGTTGCCGAGGACCGGTCAGGCGCATCCACTCTGGCTACTCTCTTAGAGCATCAAGTTTCAAAAAACGACCTATTTGTGGCCGAATTAGCTGCAGTGGCAAGCTGGTATATTTGATGGCAACGATGACAAATTGTTAAGGGTGAGATAGTCCGACAGTCGCACCAAACCTCCATTGCAATACGAGTTCTAGCAACAAACTTTATTCGCTCATTCACACCGAACCAGCCGATGATTAAGCGTGATCATATGTGGCACAAGCTAATGAGAGGAGTGTTGATGCATCTTTCAGCGCCGAAAATTTGGCTGCCGGCATAGGAGCAGTGGCACGAGATGAGCATGGTGACTTTATAGCGGCTGCTTCTTGGTTCATACCGCATGTGGTGTTAGTGGATACGGCAGAGATGATTGCTATCCGGAATGGTTTCTATTTGGCTGGCAAGATTGGTTGTAACATACTACACATTGAATCGGATAGTTCAAATGCAGTGAGTGCTCTCAATTCTGAAACTGTCCTGGGACAAGAAGCGGCTATCCTACTAGAGAGCAAAGAGATGGGCCTGGATTATGCGAAATATGAAGTAAGTAACTGCCCTCGGGAAGCAAACTGCGTTGCTGATTGCATAGCTAAGTCATCTCTAGCTAGTAGATCTTCAGAGTTTTGGGAAGGTGCTATCCCAGATTTTATTTCTCAACATTTTGTAAACGATCTTGCCATTATGTGAGAAATAAAGTTTTACCTCTTCAAAAAAAAAACCCTGAGCTACCTCATTTTTGTGTTACTTATAGCTGTTTACT
>NC_057806.1:9588222-9605816 GCF_018294505.1 Triticum aestivum | reverse complement strand
TACTACTTTTCTTTCTTTCTCCTTTCTTTTTTATTTTTCCTTTTTATTTTTATTGGAACAGTTTTGTTCTTTTTTTTCTTGCGTGCACTTTTTCTTCAAATTCATGATTTTTTAAAACAGATGAATTTTTTTTCCAAAATCGATGAATTGTTTTGAAAATCGATGAACTTTTTTGTTAAAATCTATAAAATTTTTCAGAATGATAAACTTTTTTAAAATTTGATGAACCTTTTCGAATATGATAAATATTTTTTAATATTTGCCGAAATTTTTCCAAATCCGACGAACCTTTTCAACTTTGATGATATTTTTTTTTAAAATTGATGAACGTTTTTTAAAATTCATGAACTTTTTAGATTTTTTGCGATTGTTTTCAACTTTTTTTCAATAAAGGATGGATTTTATTAGCTCAAAATGAAGCATCAAGAGGATACAAAACACCATGAGCACACACCCGGCCTCTGCATAGTTAGGATGCACCCAGCCAACATGAACATCCGCACACAAGAAAACACACCGACCAATAGCAAAGTCATGTAACTCGTTTTTTTTCGAAAAAATCAAAACAAATGTTTCAATATTTCAAAAAATTTGAGAGAAAATCCACATTGTCATATGGTTGTATCCTACATACTCGCACATTTTCATGATGAAAAAAATTGACATGAGAGTTACACAAAAGACAAATCATTGACATTGAAAGCAGCGAATAGTGTCTGCACTGTTCACTATATACAACCAATGATTTTCACTTTTTTGTGTAGCTCACGAATCAATGTATTTTCTCATAAAAATTTACACACGTGTAGTATACATCCATATGTCAATGTGGTCTTAGAATTTTTTGAAACTTTGAAATGTTATTTTTTGAATGTTTAAAAAAAAGGACTCCAAATAGCCCGAGCACTAAAACGCCGCACTCCGAAAAACTGCATTTTGTAAGTTGAAGATGAGGAGGAAACTCAACCCACCTTGAGCTTCAACAAGTCCGCCGAAGCTTCTTCTATTCCGAACATCATATGTATCCCTCTAAACATTATGAAACGAAAAGCTTTACACCCCTCAGAAAAAAGAGTTCGCCATGCCCGATGACACGTTGGATTTCTGACCAGATGGCGTATAACTAATTGCTATGATCAATGGTGATGCCATCGAAGATGTTAAGTTGAGTGATCCACATCCCCTCTCAATAACCTCATTAACTCTCTCTTTCAACAACCTCTAGCCTCTGCTATCATTCAAACTGACATTATTCACCAAGATTGCCCGGATATATTATGTTGGGATCTAACCCCTAATGGTACTTGTTCTTCCAAATCCACTTATAAATTGTGTTTGTAGGATGTTCATGCAAATCCAAGAAATACTCCTTCCCAAGTTTCTTTGCAGGTCAAAAATCTTCTCAAGTTGATTTGGAAGCAAAAGTTGATGATCACCAAAGTTCAAACTTTCGCTTGGAGACTCCTTCGGAATGTGCTTCCCACAGGTTTGCGGGCTGGGCGCTTTTCCATACATATTTCTCAATGTTGTTGCGGATGTGGTCAAAAAGAGGATGAGGTTCACCTATTTTTTTCTTTGTGACTTTGCTAGAGCTGCTTGGTTTTCTCATCCTTGGTTCATTAGAACAGATGCTTTAGTTCAGAACTATCCCAATATTCAAAGTATTATCCTTGCTTTACTTAATATGAACCATCCACATGCTTCTTGTCATCATTCTAAATTTTATGGGGTGTCTTTGGAAAGCGAGGAATGATTATCTTTTTGATAGAAAGAAAGCTGCCCCTCACCAAGTTAATATTGCTGTTGCTTCTCTATGTGCTGATTTCTGTGATCTGCTTAATAGTTCTTCACAACATTAGTCTCAAAACTCCAGCTGTATCTTAATCCATACTAATCAACTTCCCTTGCAGGGACAAACACTTAAATCTGATCTTCTTACCACAGGACCGAAAGTATATAATGATGCAGCTTTTAAGTGCAAAAAATTCTAGGTTTATTCCAGGGAACATTTCTTTGTCGTGGGATCAAAAGGAAGTCAGTGTTGAGATTCAAGCTTCCATATCCATTACAAGTACACCTCTTGGCTGCAACTTTTGCTCTCTCTTGGCTGCACAAGTGGCCGAACGTCTCAGCATCAGCCAGCCGACTTTCCTCACAAACTATCTCTCTTTGGCTTCATTTGCGGCTAGTAGGAACATTACTGAAACTACTACCCCTATGATTATCAGGAAAGTTTTAGCTGATTTCTTATGCTACTCTTCAGACCTTCAACCTAGGGTGTTCCATATTTTCTGGGAAATTAATGGAACTGCTCACAACATCGCTCATCAAGTTCTTATATCAAATGGAGAACCTGACATATGTTGTTTTGCTTCAGCTCACAGGAACATGACTTGCCCAGTAGTTTCTCTCCTCTCCAATTTCCAGTTCGAGGGCTTTGTAATTCATATTGTACATTGCTATTGAGCTGAGCTGAATGGAAAGTTTGGCGCTTCGTGCGCCATTTTTTGTTAAAAAAACACCCCTCTCAATGCATGTTGACCCACCAATTCTTCCTTTAAAAGATTATAAAGATGTCTCGTGCAATGTCCTTGGGGAGTTGCTCGTTATCCGACGAACAGGAGTGCCAAAAGTCGATCAGTTTGCTTGCCACACCCAATGATGATTCTAGTGGCTTCACAGTTCATATTAGACTTACGGATTATTTTTACAGGAACTAACGGACCAACCCTTCTCCCCTCACTAAGGGCATGTGCAACAGTCTAGGCGGGTCATGCCTATACCCTCTCTTCATGTCAGATTACAGATGCACACAACTCGACAAAAAAGGGAGAAGAAAAAAAAGGATCCCACTACGATGATCAAAACCATGTAGTTGCAACACAAACCACTGCGAAGGCAGCACCTGGAGTCCAAATTCTCCAAAAGGGACGCCTCCAAAAAGGAAACAGTGCACAAGCGCCATTGCCACCCGATCATAGATCTTAGGTTTTCATCTTGGAGAAAGTCCGGTCTCAAAATAATGCCTTCAACAAGGTCATTGCCAGGCACAACCACTTAAAGCCAGACCTTGGATTTTCACCATGAAACATAAGACTATGTACTCCTCCTGTGCTGCCGCCCCCGCTTGCCAATGTCGCTTCTACAAGTCAGGAAACACCAAGCAAAGTCCTCATCGCCTCGAGGACTCAGTTCGCTATTACTAGACCTCAAACCTCAGCTGCCATGACATTCTCCGCCACTATCTTCACCATGAAAATCTAAACACCGACATTGTCCCATGATGGCAACACACAGTGAAGCTTCGCGTCACTCCCTCTTGAAGCCGCCCGGCCAAAAATACGGGTTCACACGACCAAATCCCATCCAATCTAGAAATCTACAGGCATCAGGCGCCAAATGGAGATCGCCGATGGAGCCTTCTGGAACTTGTCACCGGCCAGATCAATGAGGACAGACATCAAGTAGAACACCATCTTCACGCAAGAAGAACACTAGGACCACCTCCTTTATTAGGCAGATCAGCAGGCCCCCATGCCGCCGCCCGCTGGCTCCTGATCAACAGTCTGGAGAATTCAGCGAGCACTGCCATCACCACCCGCATCACGCGGAGATGAGGGGCTGGGCCGCACCGAGACACCCAAACCAGGCGCCATGCCACCCACGTGGCCATAGCGATTGCCGAAGAAGTCCAGGGCCGCCGCCCCGGTGTCCAACTCTGGCGGACGAGCTGCGCAGTCCAGGGTCGCCACGAAACTCCAGCGAGAGATCCCGCCACGCGTGAAGGAAGAGGCCCCGACCGCTGCCAGTTGCACTTGGGGATGAGAGCCCGCCACCACCGTCAGCCGGACGGCCTTTGACCGACGGTAGTGGGGAAGCAGGGGCGGAGGAGAGGGAGGTGGCGGCTCTAGGATCCGCCCGACCCACCCCGCGTGGGAGCGACGCGGGTGTCACGCCCACACAAGGTATGTAATGGAAGGAAAGAAAAAAGAATATGACCAACCATCTTCTCAATGCTAGCTAGTTTTGCATGTAAAGCTTCCATGGCAATAAAATGGCGCAGGTTAACAAGCTTGTTGCCTTTCGGCAAATCTGTACTAGCTCCCCAATCATTTATATCCAGCACCTGTAGGTGATACAACCTACATACAGGTACAGAGCAATTCAAACCTGGTGAGCAGATAAAAGCAGTCCAGCTCCCGATAGTTTTTTTGAAAGATCTAGCAAATTGCTGGCTTCAACTAGATTTAGCAGAAAGCAGCGAAAGAATAATATGGGGAGGATCCGAAGATCAAAGAAAAAGGACGCCGCTAACTGCCACACGTGTGGCAGGAAGGGAGACGCACCACACGTCTCTAATGCAAACAGATTGCCACGTCATCGCATGCATGCATGTAGGAATCTTTTTGGATTTTCAGTTTTTAAAATGTTTTATCTCTTAAATAAAAAATCCGATTGAAGATCCGTTTTCACCATTAAATCCCTCGTGATGAGATCTTCGAAACTAGACCCCATGTTGATATGTTTTGATGAATTTTTTTTGGATTAAAAGTTGCCATGTCTATTGCATATGAATTGCCATGATGTTTACACTGAAGTTGCCATGATATGTTTCAGCTATTTTCTTCTACATTGAAAAGTAATTTTTGACATTTATAAAACGGGGAATTAAGAAACTAGACTTGTCATGAACCATAAACTAAAATTGCCATGATACATGCACGTAAAATTGCCATGGTTCATACAAAAAATAATTTTCATGGTCAAAGTACTGGAGTTGCCATCATCAAAATACAAAAATTGCCATGATCTACAAACTAAAATTGCCACATGGCAACTTTAGTTTAAGCCCTATGGCAACTGCAGTGTAAACATCATGGCAACTTCTGGGCAAAAAAAAAATCGTCGAAACGTATCAACATGAGGTCTAGTTTTGAAGATCTCGTCGAGACGGATTTAATGGTGAAAACAGATTTTTAGTTCGCTTTTTTATTTAGGAGATACAACATTTTTAAGCCGAAAGCCAAAAAAAAATCTGCTGATGTTATCTATTCATACGTGGCAAAATGAGTGATGATGGAGGCGTGTGGGTGATGTGTAAACGCCCACACATGTGGGCGTTAACATTTTCGAAGAAAAAAGAAGAAAAACGGCAACCCTATTGGCTGCAGAACAACACTACGTACGCTTACACAGTGGATCGCCCTCCACCCACAAAAGAACAATGCAGCTCCGACTCCGGCGAAGAACTACAGAGAAACTAGACAAGGTTGGCGTCACGAGAGATCGCCAAACGGACCACCTGTCGCCAGTCATCGTACGCCACCGGGGCCCCACACCGCAGCTTTGACTTCGCAGCAACACGCAGCCGAGGTAAACTCATGGACACGCCGGAGAAGAGCCGACTACCACGACCAATGCCATGCCTCCAACTGCTCACCACCATCATCGTTGCCACAGAAGCCCAACCGAACACGACCAGCAGTAAGAAACACCTCCCTCCTATCACTTGTCTCCTTGGCCGGCAAGAAGCTCCTAGAACGATGCCCCAAGAGGTGCGACGCATGTCGCCGTCATCGCCTGATCCCATGGGATCGAGGGTTTCCCCTGAGCTTTCTTTCGTAGTGGAGCGAGCAGAGACGCCTCAGCGATGCCTTCTAGAAGGAAGCAGCGCCCGCAGGTGTCGCCGTCGCCTGCCCCGGCTCCAAGTCCGGCAGCAAGGTCTTCACCCGGTGCTGTGCCGACAACCACCAACACAGGCCAGTCCACCGCCACAGCCTTCAGATCTGAACGCCGGGGCCCAGATCTACACCATTGCTGCCGGTCCACACCGGATAGCCGTCAGCCCCATGCGCCCGACGTCCATCACAGCCACCCGCAGAGTAGGACGCCGGGGCCCGATCTGCCACAGCTCCCGCTGGAGCTCGTCATGGAGCGGCGCGGCCGCGCCCAACTCAACCCCGCGTGCTCCAGTCTGCGGCATGACGCGTCGCCGCCATCCTCGCCTTCCCGCCCACACCTCTTACCAGCACCTCGCCATGCGGAGGAGCTCCTCCCGTCGCTTCCACTCGCCAGATCCAGGCCATGCGCCAGATCCGCGCCCTGCGGCCTGCACGCCCGCGCCTCCGTGCGCTGCCTCGCCGGCCTGCTGCGCCGCCCCGAGCGTGCGCAGCCGCTCGGGCTCCCCCGGAAACCACCGGCCCGCGCCAGCACCTCCGGACGAAAGGAGGAAGGGGCCTCGCCGCCGCCGAGCCGCACGGGCTTTGCCCGGCGACCGCTGCCGGCGGCGGCGAGGGGAGGGTGAGGTGGTAGTGGGGTTGCTGGCGGCGGCGGCTAGGTTTGCTCCCGAGCCGCCCACGGGAGCGACACGGGAGCGGCGGCTAGGTTTGCTCCCGATAGTGAAGATTGAAAAATGATGAGATGTTGTTCCGTACTATTGAATCCAAATCATGGACTACCATGTCCAACTTCAACACTCGGACATATTTCTCCTCACTGAATCCTTTTCGGAATGTTTTTGCACACTCCAGGTCATGAGGCCCAAATAGCGTCAAAGGTGCTTAATTTATTTTTCCGCAACTCGAAGAAGGGATTACATAGTGATCACTTGTAGAAAAAGCTCATTACGGCGCACGGTGCCATCTAACTGTGCATCGTATTCCCATTTTGTGATTATGCTGACATGACGGACAAGCCGTGATGTAGTAGAGTAGTACAGGCCGTCCCAGCCCCCACGCGTCGCCTCTGGCGCACGGGGGAAACCCTAACTGCGCTGCCAGCCGCCCCTCCCCACTCCTTCCCCGCTTCGCCGCCGCCGGAGGGGACACCGGCGAAGCCCGCGTGGTCCCTAGGAAAGGTGGCGGCGGGGCATCCTCGTTGTTTCGTCATCTCATGGCGGCCGGTGGCGCACGGCGGTGTTCCACCTGTGGCTGGCGCCTGCTGCCCGTGGGACAGCAGGGCTGGCCCTGAACGGCGCTTGGTGGTGACCACTTGGTGGCGCGTGGGTGGGCCGGATCTAGGCTTCGGGTCTGCGTCCCCATCGTGGCAGCGCTTGCCGTTGCCCTCGGCCATGGGGCGTGGTCCCGAATGGTCCTAGCGCCGGTGGTGCTGTCCAGGACGCACGCTGGCAGCGCCCGACTTCATCTCGCGTCATCTCGCTGGCCAATGGTGGTGGTCATCTTCTTCGTCAGAGATGGCCGGCCAGAGGCTTGGTGATCGGATCTCGACATCCATCATCTAGTCCCGGCTGCGAGTTGGGGAGACATGGTTTCCGGTGAAAACCGAGCCGACG
Organism: Triticum aestivum; assembly: GCF_018294505.1. NCBI lineage: Eukaryota > Viridiplantae > Streptophyta > Magnoliopsida > Poales > Poaceae > Triticum > Triticum aestivum. Next base: position 9,598,525 of record NC_057806.1, on the reverse strand, counting down.
GCAGGCGATGGCGGCGTTCTACGCCGTTACCTTGATGGAGGCATCATCGTGCAACTCCTGTCGACCCACTCGTGCTTCTCCGAGGGAAACCCTAGGATCTGGTGTTCCAGATCGGACGATGGCGGCACTGCGGTGTTGTTCCTCTCTTGGGAGCATCGTTTGTGGAGCAACGTGATAACCCACAAGTATAGGGGATCGCAACAGTTTTCGAGGGTAGAGTATTCAACCCAAATTTATTGATTCGACACAAGAGGAGCCAAATAATATTCTCAAGTATTAGCAGTTGAGTTGTCAATTCAACCACACCTGGATAACTTAGTATCTGCAGCAAAGTATTTAGTAGCAAAGTAATATGGAAGTAGCGGTAACGGTAGCAAAAGTAATATTTTTGGGTTTTGTAGTGATTGTAACAGTAGCAACGGAAAAGTAAATAAGCGAAGAACAATATGTGAAAAGCTCATAGGCATTGGATCGGTGATGGAGAATTATGCCGGATGCGGTTCATCGTGTAACAATCATAACATAGGGTGACACAAAACTAGCCCCAATTCATCAATATAATGTAGGCATGTATTCCGAATATAGTCATACGTGCTTATGGAAAAAAACTTGCATGACATCTTTTGTCCTACCCTCCCGTGGCAGCGGGGTCCGAATGGAAACTAAGGGATATTAAGGCCTCCTTTTAATAGAGTACCGGACCAAAGCAGTAACACATAGTGAGCACATGAACTCCTCAAACTATGGTCATCACCGGGAGTGGTCCCGATTATTGTCACTTCGGGGTTGCCGGATCATAACACATAGTAGGTGACTATAGACTTGCAAGATAGGATCAAGAACTCACATATATTCATGAAAACATAATAGGTTCAGATCTGAAATCATGGCACTCGGGCCCTAGTGATACGTCTCCAACGCATCTATAATTTTTGATTGCTCCATGCTATATTATCTACTGTTTTGGACCATATTGGGCTTTATTTTCCACTTTTATATTACTTTTGGGACTAACCTATTAACCGGAGGCCCAGCCCAGAAATGCTGTTTTTTTGCCTATTTTAGTGTTTCGAAGAAACAGAATATCAAACGGAGTCCAAACGGAATGAAACCTTCGGGAACGTGATTTTCTCAACAGATATGATCCAGGAGACTTGGACCCTCCGTCAAGAAAGGAGGGTGGCGGTCAAGAGGGTGGAGGGCGCCCCCCTAGGGCGCGCCCCCTGCCTCGTGGGCCCCCCGAAGCTCCATCGACGTACTCCTTCCTCCTATATATACCTACATACCCCAAACGATCAGATACGGAGCCAAAAACCTAATTCCACCGCCACAACCTTCTGTACCCATGAGATCCCATCTTGGGGGCTGTTTCGGAGCTCCGCCGGAAGGGGAATCCACCACGGAGGGCTTCTACATCATCACCATAGCCCCTCCGATGAAGTGTGAGTAGTTTACCTCAGACCTTCGGGTCCATAGTTAGTAGCTAGATGGCTTCTTCTCTCTTTTTGGATCTCAATAAAATGTTCTCCCCCTCTCTCTTGGAGATCTATTCGATGTAATATTCTTTTTGCGTTGTGTTTGTTGAGAACGATGAATTGTGGGTTTATGATCAAGTTTATCTATGAACAATATTTTGAATCTTCTCTGAATTCTTGTATGTATGATTGGTTATCTTTGCAAGTCTCTTCGAACTATCAGTTTCGTTTGGCCTACTAGATTGGCTTTTCTTGCAATGGGAGAAGTGCTTAGCTTTGGGTTCAATCTTGCGGTGTCCTTCCCCAGTGACAGTAGGGGCAGCAAGGCACGTATTGTATTGTTGCCATCGAGGATAACAAGATGGGGTATTTATCATATTGCATGAATTTATTCCTCTACATCGTGTCATCTTGCTTAAGGCGTTACTCTGTTTTCTTGAACTTAATACTCTAGATGCATGCCGGATAGCGGTCGATGAGTGGAGTAATAGTAGTAGATGCAGGCAGGAGTCGGTCTACTTGTCTCGGACGTGATGCCTATATACATGATCATACCTAGATATTCTCATAACTATGCTTAATTTTGTCAATTGCTCAATAGTAATTTTTTCACCCACCGGAGAATACTTATGCTCTTGAGAGAAGCCACTAGTGAAATCTATGGCCCTCGGGCCTATTCTCATCATATCAATCTCCATCACTTTATTATTGGTTTGCTTTTTTACTTTTACTTTTTACGTTGCATCTTTATATCAAAAATACCAAAAATATTATCTATCATCTCTATCAGATCTCACCCTCGTAAGTGACCATGAAGGGATTGACAACCCTAATCGCGTTGGTTGCGTTGAGCTATTTGTTTTGTGTCGGTACGAGGGACTCACGCGTAGCCTCCTACTGGGTTGATACCTTGGTTCTCAAAAACTAAGGGAAATACTTACTCTACTCTGCTGCATCACCCTTTCCTCTTCAAGGAAATCCAACACAGTGCTCAAGAGGTAGCACCTAGTGACAAGCATTAATCATAGCAAAGTCATAGCAACATCAATCTCAGAATATAGTGGATACTAGGGATCAAACCCTAACAAAACTAACTTGATTACATGATAAATCTCATCCAACACATCACGGTCCAGAAAGCCTACGATGGAATTACTCACGCACGACGGTGACCATCATGAAATTGGTGATGGAGGATGGTTGATGATGACGACGGCGACGAATTCCCCTCTCCGGAGCCCCAAACAGACTCCAAATCAGCCCTCCTGAGAGGTTTTAGGGCTTGGCGGCGGCTCCGTATCGTAAAATGCGTTGAATCCTTCTCTCTGATTTTTTTCTCCCCGAACATGAATATATGGAGTTGGAGTTGAGGTCGGTGGAGCAACTGGGGGCCCACGAGGCAAGGGGCGCGCCCCCACCCTCATGGACAGGTGGAGGCCCCCCCCTACGGGGATTCTTCTTCCAGTATTTTTAATATTTTCCAAAAATAAGTTCCGTGGAGTCTCAGGTCATTCCGAGAACTTTTGTTTCTGCACATAAATAACACCATGGCAATTCTGCTGAAAACAACGCCAGTCCGGGTTAGTTCCATTCAAATCATGCAAGTTAGACTCCAAAACAAGGTCAAAAGTGTTTGGTAAAGTAGATACGACGGAGACGTATCAACTACCCCAAGATTAAACCTTTGCTTGTCCTCAAGCAATTCAGCTGATAAACTGAAAGTGATAAAGAAAAACTTTTACAAACTCTGTTTGCTCTTGTTGTTCTAAATATGTAAAGCCAACATTTAAGTTTTCAGCAAAGAATATAACTAACCATATTCACAATAACATTTAGGTCTCATGTTTACTCATGTCAATGGCATAATCAACTAGCGAGCAATAATAATAAATGTGGATGACAACACTTTCTCAAAACAATCATAATATGATATAACAAGATGGTATCTCGCTAGCCCTTTCTAAGACCGCAAAACATAAATGCAGAGCACCTTTAAAGATCAAGGACTGACTAGACATTGTAATTCATGGTAAAAGAGATCCAATCATAGTCATACCCAATATAACTTAACAATAATGAATGCAAATGACAGCAGTGCTCTCTAGCTGGTGCTTTTTAATAAGAGGGTGATGACTCAACATGAAAGTAAATAGATAGGCCCTTCATAGAGGGAAGCAAAGATTTGTAGAGGGGCCAGAGCTCGGTTTTAAAGCAGAGACAGATAATATTTTGAGCGACATACTTTCATTATCAACATAACAACCAAGAGATGGTGATATCTTCCATGCTACACACATTATAGGCGGTTCCCAAACAGAACGGTAAAGTTTATACTCCCCCTCCACCAACAAGCATCAGTCCATGGCTTGCTCAAAACAACGAGTGCCTCCAACTAACAACAGTCCCTGGGGGAGTTTTGTTTGCAATTATTTTGATTTAGTTTGCATAGAGCATGGGACTGGGCATCCCGGTGACCAGCCATTTTCTCGTGAGTGAGGAGCGGAGTCCACTCCTCTTGAGAATAACCCGCCTAACATGGAAGATAAGGACATCCCTAGTTGATACATGAGCTATTCAAGCATACAAAACATAATTTCATTTCAAGGTTTAGAGTTTGGCACGTACAAATTTACTTGGAACGGCAGGTAGATACCGCATATAGGAAGGTATAGTGGACTCATATGGCATAACTTTGGGGTTTAAGGGATTGGATGCACAAGCAGTATTCCCCCTTAGTACAAGTGAAGGCTAGCAAAAGACTGGGAAGCGACCAACTAGAGAGCGACAACAGTCATGAACATGGATTAAAATTAATAAACATTAAGTGCAAGCATGAGTAGGATATAATCCACCATGAACATAGATATCGTGAAGGCTATGTTGATTTGTTTCAACTACATGTGTGAACATGTGCCAAGTCGAGTCACTTAAATCATTCAAAGGAGGATACCACCCCACTATACCACATCACAACCATTTTAATAGCATGTTGGCACGCAAGGTAGACCATTATAAACTCCTAGCTAATTAAGCATGGCACGAGCAACTATGATCTCTAATTGTCATTGCAAACATGTTTATTCATAATAGGCTGAATCAGGAACGATGAACTAATCATATTTACAAAAACAAGAGAGGTCGAGTTCATACCAGCTTCTCTCATCTCAATCAGTCCATCATATATCGTCATAATTGCCTTTCACTTGCACGACCAAATGATGTGAATAATAATAATAGTGCACGTGCATTGGACTAAGCTAGAATCTGCAGCCATTCAATAAACAGGAGAAGACAAGGCAATATGGGCTCTTGGTTAAATCAACAATAATGCATATAAGAGCTACTTCAACAATTTCATTATGGTCTTCTCCTATCGACCCCCAAAGAAATAAAACTATTTACACGGGAAAGCTCCCAACAAGCAAAAGAAGAACAAAAAATCTTTTTGGGTTTTCTTTTTAATTATTACTACAGCAAGAAAGGTAAACTAGCTAAAAACTACTACTAATTTTTTGTTTTTCTTCAGGTTTATCAAACACACAAGGAGAAAGCAAGAAAAAGAAAATAAACTAGCATGGATATTACAATGAAAGAGTATGAGCACCAACAGCTAGCAATGAGTGTGTGAACATAAATGTAATATCGGTGAGAAATACATACTCCCCCAAGTTTAGGCTTTTGGCATAAGTTGGTTTATTGCCACGGATGGCCTGGCGGATACCCAAAGTTATAACCAGGGTCGTACTACGAAGAGGAGGACTCCGATTGCCACTGATTGTCAATCATCTCCGGATCCCACTGGTAATTAGACTGTCGTGGAGGATCAAATTTTGGTCCTGACTCTGGCTCTATGGATGATGTAGGGTTCTGGTAGGCGTGAATGGCCGCCAGCGGAACGAGATACTGGCCTGTAGACAAATCAAACAAGGAAAGAGCAGGCAAGGTAATAGTCTCAGGGTGATGTTTATCAAAGAACAATTTGTATTTAAGCACCCTTTCCCTGTTCTTAACAATAAAATCATGCGCTACCATACTCTTATAATCTAAATAAACAATGGGCATCAATTTTTCTTCTTTTTCATAGTGCCTAATAGGTATGTTATAATATGCAGCAAGGCGTGAAGCATAGACACCTCCAAAGATGGGGCCCTTTGTACGGTTCAGACTTAACCGTTTGGCAATAATACCGCCCATTCTAACAGAGTCTATCACAGAATAAACCATGGAACAAAATAATAATATCAGGAACACTAAGGTTTCCACAGTTTCCACGACCAATTAAGCAACGACTAGCAAATATTGCAAAGTAGCGTAAAATAGGAAAATGTATGCTAGTGATTCTTGCATCGGAAACCTTCCTAGTTTCCCCTATAGTAATAGTGTTAATAAACCCATCCACATCTTTACGATGTGGTTCCTCTAAGCTACCCTCGAAAGGTATTTTGCAAACCCTGCAAAATTCATCTAGTGACATCTTCTTAACCATATCATATAAATGAAACTCTACTGAATGAGGTGATTCCTTAGGATAATAGTAGAAGTTTTGCACAAAAGTATTGGTGCGTAAGAGATATTGTTTGCGTTGGTTGCAGAGGAAGTCGGTGAGGCCTGCATTCTCAGCCAATTCATAAAAATCATCATAAATCCCGGCTGCTCTAAAGAAATCATCGGAAGGCCATTCACACGGCCGGACCTCCGCGGTGCGAGGGAGATTATATTTGGGCCTCTCTGCTTCTTCACTTTGCTTTTCCTTCGAGCTTCGGCTCGATGAGCCCCTCAAAAATCTCTTCATCATTTTCTGAAAAATTCTGATTTTTTAGTAACTTAAAATAAAAGTGAATCAAGCTCAACAAAATAGATAGCAACTACTCCTACAAGTGCCTAGGGCCTATATCATGCATTAGAACTACTTGGAACCATATAAATTTGACATGCAAGGTCAAGAACATGGTCACCTAGGCAGCACAAATTTGCAATGAATAAAGCACTAGAACAAAAACTAATTGGACCAATGGAGGAGTCACATACCAAGGAACAATCCCCCAAAGCAGTTTTGTGAGAGGAGCTTTGAGCAAGGAGATCGAAAATCGCAACAAAATGAGCTAGAACTCGTGCTTGAGCTGGATGGTGATTTTTTTGGGAGGAAGAAGAAGTGCGTGGGTGCAGGAATAAGTGGAGGGGAGCCACCATGCGCCCACGAGGTAGGGGGCGCGCCCTGGACCCTCGTGGCCAGGTGCTTGCTCCCCATGCTGTGTCCTCAGTGCCAGATATTTTCAAATATTCCAGAAAAAATCATATTAAATTGGCAGGGCATTTGGGAACTTTTATTTTCGGTGTATTTTTATATTGCACGGATAATTCAGAAAACAGACAGAAAAAAATACTATTTTTACTTTATTTCAACTAAATAACAGAAAGTAAAAGGAGGGTACAGAAGTTTGTGCTTTCTAACTTCATCCATCTCATGCTCATCAAAAGGAATCCACTAACAAGGTTGATCAAGTCTTGTTAACAAACTCATTCCGACTAACATGGAGCCAGAGAAATTTCGAATAACACTATGTTACCTCAACGGGGATATGCACATCCCCTATAATAAGAGTATCATATTTCTTCTTGATAGTAGGTAAAGGAAATTCAAAACCTCCAAAAATAATCGATGGAATTTTTCCAATAGAGTTGATACTGTGGACCTGAGGTTGTTTCCTCGGAAAGTGTACCGTATGCTCATTACCATTAACATGAAAAGTGACATTGCCCTTGTTGCAATCAATAACAGCCCCTGCAGTATTCAAAAAAGGTCTTCCAAGAATAATAGACGTACTGTCGTCCTTGGGAATATCAAGAATAACAAAGCCATTAAAATAGTAACGTTTGCAACCACAACAGGCACATCCTCACAAATACCGATAGGTATAGCAGTTGATTTGTCAGCCATTTGCAAAGATATTTCAGTAGGTGTCAACTTATTCAAATCAAGTCTACGATATAAAGAGAGAGGCATAACACTAACACCGTCTCCAAGATCACATAAAGCAGTTTTAACATAATTTCTTTTAATGAAGCATGGTATAGTTGTACTCCTGGGTCTCCAAGTTTCTTTGGTATTCCACCCTTAAAAGTGTAATTAGCAAGCATGGTGGAAATTTCAGCTTCCGGTATCTTTCTTTTATTAGTAACAATTTCTTTCATATACTTAGCATAAGGATTCATTTTGAGCATATTAGTTAAACGCATACACAAGAAGATAGGTCTAATCATTTCAGCAAAGCGCTCAAAATCCTCATCATCCTTTTTCTTGGATGGTTTGGGAGGAAAAGGCATGGGTTTCTGAACCCAAGGTTCTATTTCCTTACTGTGCTTCCTAGCAACAAAGTCTCTCTTATCATAACGTTGATTCTTTGATTGTGGGTTATCAAGATCAACAACAGGTTCAACTTTTATATCATTATCATTACTAGGTTGAGCATCATCATGAACATTATCATTAACATTTTTATTAGGTTCATGTTCATTACCAGATTCTGTTTCAGCATCAGAAATAGAAATATCATTTGGATTCTCAGGTGGTTCAGCAATAGGTTCACTAGAAGCATGCAAAGTCCTATCATTTTTCTTTTTCTTCTTTTTAGAAGAATTAGGTGTATCAATATTATTTCTCTGAGAATCTTGCTCAATTCTCTTAGGATGGCCTTTAGGATACAAAGGTTCCTGAGTCATTTTACCAGTTCTAGTAGCCACTCTAACAACATAGTCATTATTCTTTCTATTTAATTCACTGAGCAAATCATTCTAAGATTTAAGTACTTGTTCTACTTGAGTGGTGACCATAGAAGCATGTTTACTAATGAGTTTAAGTTCACCCTTAACATTAGCCATGTAATTACTCAAGTGTTCAATCATATAAGCATTTTGTTGTAATTGTCTACCAAAATAAGCATTAAAATCTTCTTGCTTAACCATAAAGTTATCAAACTCATCCAAACATTGGCTAGCAAACTTAGTAGGAGGGATTTCAGCTTTATCATACCTATAGAGATAATTTACCTTTACTACCTGTGTCGGGTTATCAAGACCATGAGTTTCTTCAATTGGTGATGAATTAAGATCATATATTTCTTCAATAGGAGGTAAATTCTTAACATCTTCAGCTTTAATACCTTTTTCTTTCATAGATTTGTTTGCCTCTTGCATATCTTCAGGACTGAGAAATAGAACACCCCTCTTCTTCGGAGTTGGTTTAGGAATAGGCTCAGGAGTTGGCTTAGGAAGTGTCCAATTATTTTCATTGGTCAACATATTATTCAATAGAATTTCAGCTTCATCTGGTGTTCTTTCCCTGAAAACAGAACCAACACAACTATCCAGGAAATCTCTGGAAGCATTGGTTAGTCCATTATAAAAGATATCAAGTATTTCATGTTTCTTCAGAGGATGATCAGGCAAAGCATTAAGTAATTGGAGAAGCCTCCCCCAAGCTTGTGGGAGACTCTCTTCTTCAATTTGCACAAAATTATGTATTTCCCTTAAAGCAGCTTGTTTCTTATGAGCAGGGAAATATTTAGCAGAGAAGTAATAAATCATATCCTGGGGACTACGCACACAACCAGGATCAAGAGAATTAAACCATATCTTAGCATCACCCTTTAACGAGAACAGAAATATTTTAAGGATATAAAAGTAGCGAGTTCTCTCATCATTAGTGAATAGAGTGGCTATATCATTTAATTTAGTAAGATGTGCCACACAAGTTTCAGATTCATAGCCATAAAAAGGATCAGATTCAACCAAAGTAATTATATCAGGATCAACAGAGAATTTCATAATCCTTATCAGTAACACAGATAGGTGAAGTAGCAAAAGTAGGGTCAGGTTTCATTCTAGCATTAAGAGATTGCTGCTTCCATTTAGCTAATAACTTCTTAAGATCATATCTATCATTGCAAGCTAAAATAGCTCTAGCAGCTTCTTCATCCATAACATAACCCTCAGGAACAACAGGTAATTCATATTTATTAGGGGGCGAGTCTTCATCATCACTATCATCAATATTATCAGTTTCAATAATTTCATTCTGTCTAGCCCTAGCAAGTTGTTCATCAAGAAAATCACCAAGGGGGACAGTAGTATCAAGCATAGAAGTAGTTTCATCATAAGTATCATGCATAGCAGAAGTGGCATCATCAATAACACGCGACATATTAGAATTAATAGAAGAAGCAGGTTTAGGTGTCGCAAGCTTTCTCAAAACAGAAGGTGAATCAAGTGTAGAGCTAGATGGGAGTGCCTTACCTCCCCTCGTAGTTGAGGGATAATTTTTTGTTTTCTCGTCTTTCAAGTTCCTCATAATGACCAACAGATATAAATCCCAAGTGACTCAAAGAATAGAGCTATGCTCCCCAGCAACGGCGCCAGAAATTAGTCTTGATAACCCACAAGTATAGGGGATCACAACAGATTTCGAGGGTAGAGTATTCAACCCAAATTTATTGATTCGACACAAGGGGAGCCAAAGAATATTCTCAAGTATTAGCAGTTGAGTTGTCAATTCAACCACACCTGGATAACTTAGTATCTGCAGCAAATTATTTAGTAGCAAAGTAATATGGAAGTAACGGTAACAGTAGCAAAAGTAATATTTTTGGGTTTTGTAGTGATTGTAATAGTAGCAACGGAAAAGTAAATAAGCGAAGAACAATATGTGAAAAGCTCGTAGGCATTGGATCGATGACGGACAATTATGCCGGATGCGATTCATCATGTAACAATCATAATGTGTCTAGAGGTGCCCCCTGCCCCCGTATATAAAGGAGCAAGGGGGTGGGGCC
>NC_057806.1:9580729-9587755 GCF_018294505.1 Triticum aestivum | reverse complement strand
AATGCCGATTTCACCCGGAACACTTCTGATGTCCAAACATAGGCTTCCAATATATCAATCTTTATGTCTCGACCATTTCGAGACTCCTCGTCATGTCCGTGATCACATCCAGGACTCCGAACAACATTCGGTACATCAAAATATATAAACTCATAATGAAACTGTCATCGTAACATTAAGCGTGTGGACCCTACGGGTTCGAGAACAATGTAGACATGACCGAGACACATCTTCGGTCAATAACCAATAGCGGAACCTGGATGCTCATATTGGCTCCTACATATTCTACGAAGATCTTTTATCGGTCAGACCGCATAACAACATACGTTGTTCCCTTTGTCATCGGTATGTTACTTGCCCGAGATTCGATCGTTGGTATCTCAATACCTAGTTCAATCTCGTTACCGGCAAGTCTCTTTACTCGTTCCGTAATACATCATCTCGCAACTAACTCATTAGTTGCATTGCTTGCAAGGCTTAAGTGATGTGCATTACCGAGAGGGCCCAGAGATACCTCTTTGACAATCAGAGTGACAAATCCTAATCTTGAAATACGCCAACCCAACATGTACCTTTGGAGACACCTGTAGAGCACCTTTATAATCACCCAGTTACGTTGTGACGTTTGGTAGCACACAAAGTGTTCCTCCGGTAAACGGGAGTTGCATAATCTCATAGTCACAGGAACATGTATAAGTCATGAAGAAAGCAATAGCAACATACTAAACGATCGGGTGCTAAGCTAATGGAATGGGTCATGTCAATCACATCATTCTCTTAATGATGTGATCCCATTAATCAAATGACAACACATGTCTATGGTTAGGAAACATAACCATCTTCGATTAACGAGCTAGTCAAGTAGAGGCATACTAGTGACATTTAGTTTGTCTATGTATTCACACAAGTATTATGTTTTCGGTTAATACAATTCTAGCATGAATAATAAACATTTATCATGATATAAGGAAATAAAATAATAACTTTATTATTGCCTCTAGGGCATATTTCCTTCAGTGTGGTGATGGAATCCATACCCCTGAGTCTTGTGAATGGGGAGAATGGTTGCTCGTGCAGTTTGATAATGGTGGCGGAAGGGGGAATAATAATATCCCTAGAGGTGGAGGAAGCATGGGAAGAGGAGGGGGCCAAGGTGGAGGAAGAGGAAACCCGGGCGACCCAAATGAGCAGGAAGCCGCTGACATGGACCTGGGTGATACCATCATCCCTACGGCGCGAAAGAGGCTCATTGGCCAGGATGGAACTCCGGTCAGTACACCTAGCACGGGACATGTTACTGAGAAAGTACTGTTGATTGAGAACAACAGTAAAGGAGTTGTTGATAAAAGCCAGCTTAGCACACCGTAGAAAATACATGACAATAAGAGGTTTAGGGCAGGGACAGAGATGGAGAATCAACATGGGAGCAGTTCATCGGCGACCTCCTTCGAGGAGGATCGCCGGAACCAATGAAAATCATAAGCTGGAACTGTCGGGGTCTCCTCGGTGCCCCGACAGTTCGTTCGCTCCTGGATATCCAGAGGCGACATAAACCAGATGCGTTTTTTCTGTCTGAAACGCATTTGGATGAGGATAAGGTAGAAAGGTTGATGAGAAAGTTGGGCATGGACGAGAGAATTGTGGCACCTTGTTTGGATGGTAGAACGGGTAGTTTGCTAATGGTCTGGAAGAAGGAGGTGAGGATCTACTCCCAGACCACCGCACAAGGAGGGATTGATGTTCATGTGCATGAGACAAATGGAGATATTTGGAGAATGACGGGTATATATGGAGAACCTAGCTGGGAACACAAGGATCGTACATACCAATATATACGAGACTTGCACGCCCAGTCCAGATTACCTAGGGTCAGTATTGGTGACTTTAATGAGATCTTACTGTCATCAGAAAACGAGGGAGGGGCGCCAAGACAGCAAGCCCGCTTGCAAGCTTTCCAGGACGCATTATCAGATTGTGATCTCGAAGACCTGGGATACGTGGGGGATAAATTCACGTGGTTCAAGGGTGGTCTGAAAGAGCGACTTAACCGAGTTGTGACGAACGGCGGGTGGATAAGTATGCACCCATATGCAGGCATGTGTAACTTGGATATGGGCAAATCAGGTCATAGGCCCATAATGTTGGATACAGAGTACCTTGCGGGTGTGGCAGAAGCAAAGCCACAATATAAAAGGCGTTTTGAAGCAACATGACTAGAAGAAGAAACGGTGGAAGAGATCATAAAAACAACATGGCATAAGGCACATCATCAATGCCTTTATACCAATTTACATGAGAGAGTCGATGCTGTCCACTGTGATATGCATGAATGGGATAGGAAGGTCCTCAAGGGACCTCAGATTCGCTTGAATGAAGCGCAAAAGGAGCTGGAAAAACTGATGCAAGTTCCTTTCACAAATGAGGTTCGCTCGAGGCAAAAAGAATTATCAGTTTTAATAGAAAATTTGCTAGATCAAGAGGAAATCTTCTGGGCCCAAAGAGGCAACGTTAGATGGCTTCATAGAGGGGATCGCAATAGTCAATATTTTCATAATTTTGCCTCTGCTAGGAAGAGGAGGAATCTGATTAAGAAACTGAAGGATAATAATAATGGGTGGGTAGAGGGAAATGATAACCTCAACCCACTTATTTCAAATTATTTCTCTGGCCTCTTTTCCTCTGATGTTACAGATTATGATCAAGGCTTGCTGAATACGGTGAAACCAAAAGTCACTACACAAATGAACACAGCATTGATGGAGCCGTACACACGGGAGGAGGTACGGAAAGCCTTGTTTCAGATTGGGGGTATGAAGGGCCTGATGGACTGCATGCAATTTTCTTTAAACGCTTCTGGCACATCCTAGGCGATGAACTTACGGATGAGGTGCTAGAGGCAGTCCACAACAGGAAGATACCGACCGGTTGGAATCAAACTAATATTGTGTAAATTCCTAAGGTTGACAGCCCGGAGGTAATCACTCAATATCGACCTATTAGTTTGTGCAATTTTGTCTATAAAATCATATAAAAAATGATTGCAAACAGACTCAAGAAGATATTTCCAGAGATAATTTCTCCAACACAGAGTGCTTTTGTACCTGGAAGACTAATTACTGACAATGTGTTAGTAGCTTATGAATGCTTTCATGCAATAAAGAAGAAGACCCATGGATCAAATGGAATTTGTGCAGTAAAATTGGACATGATGAAGGCATATGATAGAGTAGAATGGGTTTTCTAGAACAAATGGTGCTAAAATTGGGGTTTCACCCAACCTGGGTGGAAATGATAATGCAATGTGTCTCCTCAGTGACTTATAAAATAAGGTTCAATGGAGTGGAAACAGAAGAGATTATACCATCGAGAGGCTTATGGCAGGGAGATCCTCTATCTCCTAATTTGTTCTTGATTTGTTCAGAAGGGCTTTCTAGCCTATTAGATCATGAAGAAGAAGTGGGTGGTATTGAAGGGATACGTGTTTGCAGAGATGCACCATCTATTTCCCACTTGCTTTTTGCAGATGATTCGCTGATTCTTATGACAACAAATGTTCAGAATGCAAACACACTGAAAAGAACTCTAGAAGTTTACTGTGGGAGTAGTGGTCAGTGTGTAAGTACTCCTAAATCGAGTATTTTCTTCAGTCCGAATACAAGTGTGCTGGTTAGGGAGGAGGTATGTGTAAATCTGAATATTCTAACTGAAGCATTAACTGATAAATACCTGGGTCTCCCCACTATTATGGGAGTCGATACAAGTGACTGTTTTCAACACATTATAGACAGAATTTGTCAGAGAATTAAGGGTTGGAAGGAGAAGATGCTCTCAATGAAGGGGAAAGAGATTTTGTTGAAGGCAGTGGCCCAGGCAATCCCCTCCTATGCTATGTCCGTTTTTAAACTCCCCAAAAACATTTGCAAGGAAATTACAGATGAGATTGCAGGTTTTTCGTGGGGGGATAGTGAGGAAAAGAAGAAGATGCATTGGTTTGCATGGTGGAAGTTATGCACCCCGAAGAGTAAGGGTGGATTGGGGTTTAGGGACCTGCACAGTTTTAATCTTGCTTTACTAGCAAAACAGTGTTGCGCTTACTCCAGAATCCCGAATCTTTGTGTGCACGAGTTCTAGGTGCAAAGTACTACCCTGATGGAAATATTCTCATGGCGGGACCAAAAAAGGGCTCTTCTTTTACTTGGCAAAGTATTGTATCGGGTATACAAACTTTTAAGAGAGGGTGCATTTGGCGGGTGGGTACGGGTTCACAGATTAATATCTGGAATGATCCTTGGATCCCAACTAGTGAAACAAGGAAAATTATAACTCCAAGGGGAGCTACTATGTTGAGCAAGGTTGAGGAATTAATTGATCCCTATACTGGGCAGTGGGATGAGAGTTTGATCCGAGATGTTTTCTGGCAAGTTGATGCACATAGATTCTTGCAAATACCTCTCAGAGTGCAGGTGATGGAAGACTTTGTATCATGGCACTATAACCGATCGGGTGTCTTCAATGTGCGATCAGCCTATCATGTGCAACTCCAACACCAATTTGGAGGCAGGGAGAACCTAAGTGCAGCACAAGGTAGCCGTCCAAATCATATCTAGAAACGTGTGTGGGGACTGAGAATTCCTGGCTAAGTTAAACACTTCGTGTGGAAGGTGATTAGGGGAGTTTTACCATGCTATGGTACCCTTGCAAACCGCCATATTCCAGTTACGGGACAATGCCCAATATGCAAGACAGGATATGAGGATTCGCAACACTGTTTATTCACATGTAAGAGGGCGAAGGATATATGGAAGGAGCTGGGACTCGAGGCTGAAGTTCTGCAAGCTATTGCTGAGGACCGGTCAAGCGCATCCACTCTGGCTACTCTCTTAGAGCGTCAAGTTTCAAAAAATGACCTATCTGTGGCCGAATTAGCTGCAGTGGCAAGCTGGTATATTTGATGGCAACGACGACAAATTGTTAAGGGCGAGATAGTCCGACAGCCGCACCAAACCTCCATTGCAATACGAGTTCTAGCAACAAACTTTATTCGCTCATTCACACCGAACCAGCCGATGATTAAGCGTGATCATATGTGGCACAAGCCAATGAGAGGAGTGGTTAAAATCAATGTTGATGCATCTTTCAGCGCCGAAAATTTGGCTGCCGGCACAGGAGCAGTGGCACGAGATGAGCATGGTGACTTTATAGCGGCTGCTTCTTGGTTCATACCGCATGTGGTGTTAGTGGATACGGCAGAGATGATTGCTATCCGGAATGGTTTCTATTTGGCTGGCAAGATTTGTTGTAACATACTACACATTGAATCGGATAGTTCAAATGTAGTGAGTGCTCTCAATTCTGAAACTGTCCTGGGACAAGAAGCGGCTATCCTACCAGAGAGCAAAGAGATGGGCCTGGATTATGCGAAATATGAAGTAAGTAACTGCCCTCGGGAAGCAAACTGCGTTGCTGATTGCATAGCTAAGTCATCTCTAGCTAGTAGATCTTCAGAGTTTTGGGAAGGTGCTATCCCAGATTTTATTTCTCAACATGTTGTAAACGATCTTGCCATTATGTGAGAAATAAAGTTTTACCCCTTAAAAAAAAACCCTGAGCTACCTCATTTTTGTGTTACTTATAGCTGTTTACTACTTTTCTTTCTTTCTCCTTTCTTTTTTATTTTTCCTTTTTATTTTTATTGGAACAGTTTTGTTCTTTTTTTCTTGCGTGCACTTTTTCTTCGAATTCATGATTTTTTAAAACAGATGATTTTTTTTTCCAAAATCGATGAATTGTTTTCAGAATCGATGAACTTTTTTGTTAAAATCTATAAATTTTTTTAGAATGATAAACTTTTTTAAAATTTGATGAACCTTTTCGAATATGATAAATATTTTTTAATATTTGATGAAAATTTTCCAAATCCGACGAACCATGAGCACACAAGAAAACACCATGATAAATATTTTTTAATATTTTCAATAAAGGATGGATTTTATTAGCTCAAAATGAAGCATCAAGAGGATACAAAACACCATGAGCACACACCCGGCCTCTGCATAGTTAGGATGCACCCAGCCAACATGAACATACGCACACAAGAAAACACACCGACCAATAGCAAAGTCATGTAAGACCAAAGCTATGAGCAGGCGAGGAAAAAAACCAAACTGATCAGATTCGTGATCGGCAAACTACAACAATGACCATATCCGCACCAATCATCTCATGACATCACACAATCGACGAGTTTCTTCAACAGCAACGCCTTCAGGATAGGAGTAGCGTTCAAATGCCGTCGTCGTCGGATCCAACCACCAAAGGCTAGAATCTGGGTTTTCACCCCGAAGAATTAGTCCGAGCATATCCGAACAATGCCTCCAGCAAGGTAACGATGTCAAAAACATCGCCATTGCCAGGTATAACCAACTTGGATCAGACCTAGGTTTCACCCCAGAGCTCGCAATCGGGATGCTCGATTAGCACCACCATCGATGTCACTCATGTGTTGTCGCCACCACTTTTCCGTGAACCCAGCAGCTACGTGTGATGTGCGATCACCGCTGCTGCACAACCATCCCTATGCGTCAAACCGTTCTCCATAGTTTGCATCTTGCTGCCGAAGTCAACCACCGGATCTGAAGGGAAACCCTTCCGAAGACCTTTCAGTGGCCATCACAATCTGCAACAAGACTGTCGCCGCAGGCCGGAGTGGTCATCTCCACGGGCGAATCTGGGTGATGGGACGACCGCTTCGGAAACCCACCAATGTTTGGCCAGATCAGAACGACGGGTATCATCGCACGATGGCAACAACAATCACCACGCCACAGATCAAGCCCAGCCAGCATCCGCAGATCAAGCCCCGCCGGCATCGATGCCCACCGACCCATGCCTTGCTCAGGCTGAGCAGCACAACCAGAAGGCGAGGCACCCAGGAGAGGACATGGGGGCGCGTTCCACCACTAGCTTGCGGTCGTTCAGCAATTGACGCCGTGATCCGCCGCCATGCCCACGACCTTCATGATCACG
>NC_057806.1:9574507-9580425 GCF_018294505.1 Triticum aestivum | reverse complement strand
CCACCGACCGGAGCTTTGCCCGGACGGCAGCGGCCGGCGGCGGCGAGGGAGAAAGAAGGCGACGGGGGCCTAGAGGAGCGGCGGCGGCGGCGAGCCGCCCGAGTCGCCGATGGGACGACGCGGGGGCGTTCGAAGCCTTTTTTTCCGCGATTGTTTTCAACTGGTATAGGTTTATTTCATTTCGTGATTTTTTTGAATGCGTTTTCAAATTTATGTTTTCTTTGTTCAAATAATTATAGTGAGTATATAATACTAGTATATGTTTGGTTTTTGTACTGAATGAATGAATGGTCAAAAGTGCTTTATTTCCTAGTGTGTGCATTTACATTGGTGAGGAGTTCGAGTCCCACAACTCCCTATTAAAATGTGAACGATTTTCTTGGCGGTTTGCTTTTTCTGCTGGTTTGCTGGACCGGCCCATGTGGTGGGGCACGTGGGACAGGAGCTCCCCGGTGGATATGTTGGAGTAGAGCCCAAAAACTTAGAAATTCATTTTGGAGCTCCAGCTACATGGAACTCGTTTTTTTCGAAAAAATCAAAACAAATGTTTCAATATTTCAAAAAAATTGAGAGAAAATCCACATTGTCATATGGTTGTATCCTACATACTCGCACATTTTCATGATGAAAAAAATTGACATGAGAGTTACACAAAAGACAAATCATTGACATTGAAAACAGCGAATAGTGTCTGCACTGTTCACTATATACAACCAATGATTTTCACTTTTTTGTGTAGCTCACGAATCAATGTATTTTCTCATAAAAATTTACACACGTGTAGTATACATCCATATGTCAATGTGGTCTTAGAATTTTTTGAAACTTTGAAAAGTTATTTTTTGAATGTTTAAAAAAAAGGACTCCAAATAGCCTGAGCACTAAAACGCCGCACTCCGAAAAACTGCATTTTGTAAGTTGAAGATGAGGAGGAAACTCAACCCACCTTGAGCTTCAACAAGTCCGCCGAAGCTTCTTCTATTCCGAACATCATATGTATCCCTCTAAACATTATGAAACGAAAAGCTTTACACCCCTCACAAAAAAGAGTTCGCCGTGCTTGATGACACGTTGGATTTCTGACCAGATGGCGTATAACTGATTGCTATGATCAATGGTGATGCCATCGAAGATGTTAAGTTGAGTGATCCACATCCCCTCTCAATAACCTCATTAACTCTCTCTTTCAACAACCTCTAGCCTCTGCTATCATTCAAACTGACATTATTCACCAAGATTGCCCGGATATATTATGTTGGGATCTAACCCCTAATGGTACTTGTTCTTCCAAATCCACTTATAAATTGTGTTTGTAGGATGTTCATGCAAATCCAAGAAATACTCCTTCCCAAGTTTCTTTGCAGGTCAAAAATCTTCTCAAGTTGATTTGGAAGCAAAAGTTGATGATCACCAAAGTTCAAACTTTCGCTTGGAGACTCCTTCGGAATGTGCTTCCCACAGGTTTGCGGGCTGGGCGCTTTTGCATACATATTTCTCAATGTTGTTGCGGATGTAGTCAAAAAGAGGATGAGGTTCACCTATTTTTTCTTTCTGACTTTGCTAGAGCTGCTTGGTTTTCTCATCCTTGGTTCATTAGAACAGATGCTTTAGTTCAGAACTATCCCAATATTCAAAGTATTATCCTTGCTTTACTTAATATGAACCATCCACATGCTTCTTGTCATCATTCTAAATTTTATGGGGTGTCTTTGGAAAGCGAGGAATGATTATCTTTTTGATAGAAAGAAAGCTACCCCTCACCAAGTTAATATTGCTGTTGCTTCTCTATGTGCTGATTTCTGTGATCTGCTTAATAGTTCTTCACAACATTAGTCTCAAAAATCCAGCTGTATCTTAATCCATACTAATCAACTTCCCTTGCAGGGACAAACGCTTAAATCTAATCTTCTTATCACAGGACCGAAAGTACATACTGATGCAGCTTTTAAGTGCAAAAAATTCTAGGTTTATTCCAGGGAACATTTCTTTGTCGTGGGATCAGAAGGAAGTCAGTGTTGAGATTCAAGCTTCCATCTCCATTACAATACACCTCTTGGCTGCAACTTTTGCTCTTCTCTTGGCTGCACAAGTGGCCGAACGTCTCAGCATCAGCCAGCCGACTTTCCTCACAAACTATCTCTCTTTGGCTTCATTTGCGGCCAGTAGGAATATTACTGAAACTACTACCCCTTTGACTATCAGGAAAGTTTTAGCTGATTTCTTATGCTACTCTTCAGACCTTCAACCTAGGGTGTTCCATATTTTCAGGGAAATTAATGGAACTGCTCACAACATCGCTCATCAGGTTCTTATATCAAATGGAGAACCTAACATATGTTGTTTTGCTTCAGCTCACAGGAACATGACTTGCCCAGTAGTTTCTCTCCTCTCCAATTTCCAGTTCGAGGGCTTTGTAATTCATATTGTACATTGCTATTGAGCTGAGCTGAATGGAAAGTTTGGCGCTTCGTGTGCCATTTTTTGTTAAAAAAACACCCCCTCTCAATGCATGTTGACCCATCAATTCTTCCTTTAAAAGATTATAAAGATGTCTTGTGCAATGTCCTTGGGGAGTTGCTCATTGTCCGACGAAGAGGAGTGCCAAAAGTCGATCAGTTTGCTTGCCACCCCCAATGATGATTCTAGTGGATTCACAGTTCATATTAGACTTACGGATTATTTTTACAGGAACTAACGGACCAACCCTTCTCCCCTCACTAAGGGCATGTGCAACAGTCTAGGCGGGTCATGCCTATACCCCCTCTTCATGTCAGATTACAGATGCACACAACCCGACAAAAAAGGGAGAAGAAAAAAAAGGATCCCACTACGATGATCAAAACCATGTAGTTGCAACACAAACCACTGCGAAGGCAGCACCTGGAGTCCAAATTCTCCAAAAGGGACGCCTCCAAAAAGGAAACAGTGCACAAGCGCCATTGCCACCTGATCATAGATCTTAGGTTTTCATCCTAGAGAAAGTCCGGTCTCAAAATAATGCCTTCAACAAGGTCATTGCCAGGCACAACCACTTAAAGCCAGACCTTGGATTTTCACCATGAAACATAAGACTATGTACTCCTCCTGTGATGCCGCCCCCGCTTGCCAATGTCGCTTCTACAAGTCAGGAAACACCAAGCAAAGTCCTCATCGCCTTGAGGACTCAGTTCGCTATTACTAGACCTCAAACCTCAGCTGCCATGACATTCTCCGCCACTATCTTCACCATGAAAATCTAAACACCGACATTGTCCCATGATGGCAACACACAGCGAAGCTTCGCGTCACTCCCTCTTGAAGCTGCCCGGCCAAAAATACGGGTTCACATGACCCAATCCCATCCAATCTAGCAATCTACAGGCATCAGGCGCAAAATGGAGGTCGCCGACGGAGCCTTCTGGAACTTGTCACTGGCCAGATCAATGAGGACAGACATCAAGTAGAACACCATCTTCACGCGAGAAGAACACTAGGACCACCTCCTTTATTAGGCAGATCAGCAGGCCCCCATGCCGTCGCCCGCTGGCTCCTGATCAACAGTCTGGAGAATTCAGCGGGCACCGCCATCACCACCCGCATCAAGCGGAGATGAGGGGTTGGGCCGCACCGAGACACCCGAACCAGGCGCCATGCCACCCACGTGGCCATAGCGATTGCCGAAGAAGTCCAGGGCCGCCGCCCCGGTGTCCAACTCCGGCGGACGAGCCGCGCCGTCCAGGGTCGCCACGAAACTCCAGCGAGAGATCCCGCCACGCGTGAAGGAAGAGGCCCCGACCGCTGCCAGTTGCACTTGGGGATGAGAGCCCGCCACCGCCGTCAGCCGGATGGCCTTTGACCGGCGGCAGTGGGGAAGCAGGGGCGGAGGAGAGGGAGGTGGCGGCTCTAGGATCCGCCCGACCCACCCCGCGTGGGAGCGACGCGGGTGTCACGCCCACACAAGGTTTGTAATGGAAGGAAAGAAAAAAGAATATGACCAACCATCTTCTCAATGCTAGCTAGTTTTGCATGTAAAGCTTCCATGGCAATAAAATGGCGCAGGTTAACAAGCTTGTTGCCTTTCGGCAAATCTGTACTAGCTCCCCAATCATTTATATCCAGCACCTGTAGGTGATACAACCTACATACAGGTACAGAGCAATTCAAACCTGGTGAGCAGATAAAAGTAGTCCAGCTCCCAATAGCTTTTTTTGAAAGATCCAGCAAATTGCTGGCTTCAATTAGATTTAGCAGAAAGCAGCGAAAGAATAATATGGGGAGGATCCGAGGATCAAAGAAAAAGGACGCCGGTAACTGCCACACGTGTGGCAGGAAGGGAGACGCACCACACGTCTCTAATGCAAACAGATTGCCACGTCATCGCATGCATGCATGTAGGAATCTTTTTGGATTTTCAGTTTTTAAAATGTTTTATCTCTTAAATGAAAAATCCGATTGAAGATCCGTTTTCACCATTAAATCCCTCGTGATGAGATCTTCGAAACTAGATCCCATGTTGATATGTTTTGATGAATTTTTTTTTGGATTAAAAGTTGCCATGTCTATTGCATATGAATTGCCATGATGTTTACACTGAAGTTGCCATGATATGTTTCAGCTAGTTTCTTCTACATTGAAAAGTAATTTTTGACATTTATAAAACGGGGAATTAAGAAACTACACTTGTCATGAACCATAAACTAAAATTGCCATGATACATGCACGTAAAATTGACATGGTTCATACAAAAAATAATTTTCATGGTCAAAGTACTGGAGTTGCCATCATCAAAATACTAAAATTGCCATGATCTACAAACTAAAATAGCCACATGGCAACTTTAGTTTAAGTCCTATGGCAACTGCAGTGTAAACATCATGGCAACTTCTGGGAAAAAAATCGTCGAAACGTATCAACATGGGGTCTAGTTTTGAAGATCTCGTCGAGACGGATTTAATGGTGAAAACAGATTTTTAGTTCGCTTTTTTATTTAGGAGATACAACATTTTTAAGCCGAAAGCCAAAAAAAAATCTGCTGATGTTATCTATTCATACGTGGCAAAATGAGTGATGATGGAGGCGTGTGGGTGATGTGCAAACGCCCACACATGTGGGCGTTAACATTTTCGAAGAAAAAAGAAGAAAAACGACAACCCTATTGGCTGCAGAACAACACTACGCTTACACAGTGGATCGCCCTCCACCCACAAAAGAACAATGCAGCTCCGACTCCGGCGAAGAACTACAGAGAAACTAGACAAGGTTGGCGTCACGAGAGATCGCCAAATGGACCACCTGTCGCCAGTCATCGTACGCCACCGGGGCCCCACACCGCAGCTTTGACTTCGTAGCAACACGCAACCGAGGTAAACTCATGGACACGCCGGAGAAGAGCCGACTACCACGACC
This sequence comes from Triticum aestivum, assembly GCF_018294505.1. NCBI lineage: Eukaryota > Viridiplantae > Streptophyta > Magnoliopsida > Poales > Poaceae > Triticum > Triticum aestivum. The sequence continues at coordinate 9,575,040 of NC_057806.1, read as the reverse complement.
AATGCCATGCCTCCAACTGCTCACCCCATCATTGTTGCCACAGAAGCCCAACCGAACACGACCAGTAGTAAGAAAGACCTCCCTCCTATCACTGGTCTCCCTGGCCGGCAAGAAGCTCCTAGAACGATGCCCCAAGAGGTGCGACGCGCGTCGCCATCATCGCCTGATCCCATGGGATCGAGGGTTTCCCCTGAGCTTTCTTGCGTAGTGGAGCGAGCAGAGACGCCTCAGCGACGCCTTCTAGAAGGAAGCGGCGCCCGCAGGTGTCGCCGTCGCCTGCCCCGGCTCCAAGTCCGACAGCAAGGTCTTCACCCGACGCTGTGCCGACAACCACCAACCCAGGCCAGTCCACCGCCACAACCTTCAGATCTGAACGCCGGGGCCCAGATCTACACCATTGCTGCCGGTCCACACCGGATAGCCGTCAGCCCCATGCGTCCGACGTCCATCACAGCCACCTGCAGAGTAGGACGCCGGGGCCCGATCTGCCACAGCTCCCGCTGGAGCTCGTCATGGAGCGGCGCGGCCGCGCC